>NC_057811.1:209947960-209955810 GCF_018294505.1 Triticum aestivum | reverse complement strand
TTCCCTTCCGCTTTATTGATTTTGAATTGTCAAGTAAAACCGACAAGAAAAAGCAATAACATTCACTCTTTAGAACTCATTCATGCATGGTACTAACAATCACTACTTCGATGTAAGGCAAACACATGATACCAGGATGGAATATGTACGAAAAACAGGATGACATGGCATATTCACAATTGTTTGTGTAAACTAAGCAGAAGCCATTTCAACCAAAAAGAAGCAACGCAAGCTAGACACCACATGAAAGATGCAACCAATATGACTCTGCCAAGTTAAAAGCGTCCCATCATAAATAGCGTTTCAACAAGACATGGCATATTCACAATTGTTTGTGTAAACTAAGCAGAAGCCATTTCAACCAAAAAGAAGCAATGCAAGCTAGACACCACATGAAAGATGCAACCAATATGACTCTGCCAAGTTAAAAGCGTCCCATCATAAATAGCGTTTCAACAAATTAGAAGCTGCGCATGCTATAAATCATATGAAAGATGCAACTAATATTACACTTCATATACTAAAGGTGTCTCGCCATATTGATTCATGTGGGATACAAAAAAAACAATAGTTTTATGTAAGGACATGCTTAATAGACAGATGTACTATGTACTAAAAACAGGAAGGCATGTCACATTAACAGGTATAATGTATAAACTAAGCAGCATAGCACATGCAATTTAACTAGATTGGAAGAATTACAGTCTAGACACCATATGCAACATGCAACCACATATCACACTGCCAAGTTAGAGAAAGCACCCGCGATGCTGGTGTAGGGGAAATGCGGTGATCATCTACAGAGCTACGTTCACTATCTTAATCTAGCCTTGATGTTTCTTGCGAATCATGTCGGGGGCTGACACTGCATTCTTCAAAAGAGGATCTTTTCTCAAAGTAACCGAGTTGGGTGACTGTCTCATCATAAGTGATTGATGAGGGATACACAAGAACATTAGATTGATGTAAGAACATGGTTAATAGACAAATGTACTAGTATGTACCAAAAACAGGAAGGCATGTCATATTCAAAGGTATGATGTGTAAGCTAAGCAGATGCAATTTAACCAAATTGGAAGCAATCCAAGCTAGACATCCGGCTGGAGTGGTGAGCATGATCATCGAGGACCTGAGAGCCTGGTGGGAGGCGGGCTGCTTCGCCACCATCGTGGCTTTTTAGTTGGCTTCCAGGTGATGCCTATCTGTGCTGGGCTTGTCACTAGCTCGGCGAGTGCCCTGACTAGCTATTTTCCTCTGGTGCTCCCGGCATAGTGGTTCATGTAAAAAAATATTTCCTTATCTTAATAAAGACCGACTTCGGCCTTTCGAATACAAGATAGACACCATATGCAACATGCAACCAAATATGACACCGCGAAGTTAAAGTAAGCACCTGGGATGGTGGTTCATCGCGAGCGAGGTCATCAACTCCAAAGCTACGTTTACTGTCTCCATCTGCTGACACTGCACCCTTTATAAGGTTGAAACGTGTCTGGCCTAGCCGCGTTCCATGCTGGAGCGACTTCTCTCTTTTCTTTTCTGCTTCGGCAGCAGGGTCTGAAATACCCTTGCATAAAAGCACAATAGTGAGAGTATGGGTGAAGTGTGTGCACAACTAGTGCACTATAAAAGTAGCAGATAGCAGGTGGCTGAAAAATAAATGACAAGAGACATATGATAGCTCTAAAACATTGCATGGCAAACAAAATTAGATTCTACTCCGTTTGATTTTGTAATATATGAGCAAAGGGATGGACGGGAAACGCAGGTACTCCTCCAGCACACCACCACATGTGGTCCTATCAAAATAACAGTCGACTGAAAATAAATAGGTCAGTCGATTTTTTTATGAACCATCCGATCTATAAGGAACAGGCAGATGGCCTTCGTCAACCTCCCGCCAGTCACTGTTGACGATCTTTCTCAAACTGCCTGCGACCACCAGCATAGATCCCTGCCTCCGCCGCCATGCCCTCCCCTCGACCACACACCACCGCCGTGCTGGGCAGCGCACCCAGGCCATCCATTTAATCCTGGCTGACCCCTAGATCGTGCGCCAGCAGCTCTAGGCCCCACACGCCCCTAAGATAAACACTGAGGTGATGCTTCCCCAGCGTAATAGGCGGACTAGCGCCTGTTACACCGTGGAATGCTTCCATTAATTGGAAGTCAACTGACCGGGAATTGAAATCCAGGGCGGTGACGGACCTCTAGCTAAGGTGAAATAGTATATGAGGCGAAACCTTGTGCATCGCGAGTTACTAGGAACATCTAGTTGTTGGAAATATGCCCTAGAGGCAATAATAAAAGGTTATTATTATATTTCTTTGTTCATGATAATCGTCTATTATTCATGCTATAATTGTATTGTCCGGAAATCGTAATACATGTGTGAATACATAGACCACAACGTGTCCCTAGTAAGCCTCTAGTTGACTAGCTCGTTGATCAACAGATAGTCATGGTTTCCTGACTATGGACATTGGATGTCATTGATAACGGGACCACATCATTAGGAGAATGATGTGATGGACAAGACCCAATCCTAATCATAGCATAAAAGATCGTGTAGTTTCGTTTGCTAGAGCTTTTCCAATGTCAAGTATCTTTTCCTTGGACCATGAGATCGTGCAACTCCCGGATACCGTAGGAGTGCTTTGGGTGTGCCAAACGTCACAACGTAACTGGGTGACTATAAAGGTGCATTACGGGTATCTCCGAAAGTGTCTGTTGGGTTGGCACGGATCGAGACTGGGATTTGTCACTCCGTGTGACGGAGAGGTATCTCTGGGCCCACTCGGTAATGCATCATCATAATGAGCTCAATGTGACTAAGGCGTTAGTCACGGGATCATGCATTGCGGTACGAGTAAAGAGACTTGCCGGTAACGAGATTGAACAAGGTATTGGGATACCGACGATCGAATCTCGGGCAAGTAACATACCGTTTGACAAAGGGAATTGCATACGGATTGATTGAATCCTCGACACCGTGGTTCATCCGATGAGATCATCGTGGAACATGTGGGAGCCAACATGGGTATCCAGATCCCGCTGTTGGTTATTGACAGGAGAGGCGTCTCGGTCATGTCTGCATGTCTCCCGAACCCGTAGGGTCTACACACTTAAGGTCCGATGATGCTAGGGTTGTAGAGATATATGTATGCGGAAACCCGAAAGTTGTTAGGAGTCCCGGATGAGATCCCGGACGTCACGAGAGCTTCCGGAATGGTCCGGAGGTGAATAATTATATATAGGAAGTCAAGTTTCGGCCACCGGGAATGTTTCGGGGGTTACCGGTATTGTACCGGGACCACCGGAAGGGTCCCGGGGGTCCACTGGGTGGGGCCACCTGTCCCGGAGGGCCCCGTGGGCTGAAAGTGGAAGGGAACCAGCCCTTAGTGGGCTGGGGCGCCCCCCTTGGGCCTCCCCCCATGCGCCTAGGGTTGGGAACCCTAGGGGGGGAGCTTCCCCCTTGCCTTGGGGGGCAAGGCACCCCTTTCCACCCCTTGGCCGCCGCCCCCCCAACCCTAGATGGGTTTTGGACGGCCCCCCCTCCCAAGGGGGCCTATATAAAGGGGGGGAGGGAGGGCAGCAACCTACAGCCTTGGGCGCCTCCCTCCTCCCCTGCAACACCTCTCTCTCTCTCGCAGAAGCTCGACGAAGGCCTGCCGGAGACCCGCTACATCCACCACCACGCCGTCGTGCTATTGGATCTCCATCAACCTCTCCTTCCCCCTTGCTGGATCAAGAAGGAGGAGACGTTGCTGCACCGTACGTGTGTTGAACGCGGAGGTGCCGTCCGTTCGGCCCTTGGTCATCGGTGATTTGGATCACGGCGAGTACGACTCCGTCATCCACGTTCATTGGAACGCTTCCGCTCGCGATCTACAAGGGTATGTAGATGCACTCCTTTCCCCTCGTTGCTACTAGACTCCATAGATGCATCTTGGTGAGCGTAGGAAAATTTTAAAATTATGCTACGATTCCCAACACTAGTATCAAGAAGAAGCGGTCAACTAGTATCTTCTGTGGGATGAATACCGTGCAAGCAGACACGTAAGATTTACACGAATAAGGGAAGAGGAGTACCGTTTCCGGTAGCCAGTATTGTGTCCTTCATATGTCGCGGCGATGTTCTTGTTTTTGCCGGTGGAACCGATGTTTTGGAGGAGGGTGCAGCCTTGGACGAACCCATGGCCAAATTGTTGATGTGTTGCCATGGCCGTATGTCGGCGGAGGGGAAGCAGATCCGAGGTGGCGAAGGATGGCGTAGAAGGAACAGCTCCGGTGCGGTGGACGGTCACTACTAGGGAAAATCTTATACACAGGATCTTACCAGTAGCGAGTTTTAAATTAAGGCGCTGCTGCTGAAATAAACGTAGCAGTAGCGCGCCTCCTCTAAGGCATGCTACTGCTATAATTCCCACGACCCCGCCGTGAAGCTAGTTCTAGCAGCAGCGCGTCAATTCGGACAGTGCTACTGCTATTTAGTTTAGCAGTAGCGCCTTTGCCTTTAGAGCTCTAGTGCTAAAACTAGCTATCTCCCAGCCCCCACGCTCTCCTCTATCCGATCCACACTCACACTCACAATCACTCCACCTCAACCCCCCCGCCCCCCCTCCCCGCGCGCCGGTCCTCCCCCGCCGGCCACCATCGCCCCCGCCAGCCGTCGTCACCTACCCCTCTTCCTTCTGTGCCGCCGGCAACTCCTCCTCCTCGCTGGACTCGGTACCGCCCTCCTCCTCCGTCCTCCCGCGACTCGCCGTCGGCCGGCCCCTCCTCGCTCCGCCTTCCTCCTCCGTCCTACTCTCTTCTCCCTCCTCGAGTCGCCCCTCCTTCCTCCCCCCGCTACATTTTGATTTAGTAGGCTAGTTCATATGCAACATTTTGATTTAGTTGATATGATTTAGTTGATTTAGTAGGCTACTTGATTTAGTTGATTTAGAACATTTTGATTTAGTTGATTTAGTAGATTTAGAACATTTTGATTTAGTTGATTTAGTAGACTAGTTGATTTAGTACATTTAGAACATTTTGATTTAGTTGATTTAGTAGGCTAGTTGATTTAGTAGATTTAGTAGGCTAGTTGATTTAGAACATTTTGATTTAGTTGATTTACTATGCTAGTGGATTTAGTAGGCTAGTTGATTTAGTTGATTTAGTATGCACCATTTTATTCTTATTTTTTCTGTACATGGATAGGTAAATGCTTTTGTTTTTTGTAATAAGTTATTTTTTGGCAAAATGTAGGTGCCAATTTAGTTAAATTTGCCACTTGTTTTTTTAATCAATTATCTTAGGCAATAGGGGCCAAATTAGATGAAATGTCTTGGTAGGTGGTACCCTTATTTGGTAGATCTTAGACAATATGTTACTAGATCTTAGGATTATAACTGTCCATCAAATTGCTTCTCGTGGAAGAACCAAAAATACCACATGCTACTGTTTTCTTTCTTGTGAAGTGGATCATTAATCCTTTGCTCATATTGCTTTAGGAAAATGGCGCCACCATCACCACCACTATGTCGACTATGCAAGTCAAGGTGAGCCAACAGCCTTGCAACAGGAAAGCTGTTCGGCATCCACCTCTAGCCGAGTTTTCGTCATGCGGCGGTAAGAAATTAGATGAAATGTAACAACTATTTTATTTTTAGTGTTTGCATTACCGCATTGTGTCATTTTGCTTTTTTACAAATATTGTCCCATGCATTGTGAGGTTGAAATTCAACAAGCTGACAGGAGACACTGTGACATTTGAGGCTCCTGGGGGGGCCGTACACTATGGAGGTCGAGAAAGGACACAATATGGGCAGATTGGAGGAGATGGATGGGCCCGTTTCCTCGCCCACATGCGTCTTACTGGTGGTGAGTTGATCAGCTTCTCCTTCAGAGCGGAAAGACCCAAGTTGCCTGTCATTTATCTCAACCTGGTGGAAGATGATGAAGATGACGAAGATGATGAAGATAACGAGGACCCACTCGATGAAGATGATGAGAACCCACTTCAGGAAGCCATCGTAGCTCAAAGAATGAGGCTGAGCGAGGAGGAGGTGTGCAACCTATGGGACATAATTCCGCCACGTGATGACTTTGTTGGGGTGCCATTCGTGACCCGCCTGACAAGTACCATGGTCGATCGGCATGAAATGGTATGTTATACTGAGTGTAGTAATTTGATGATATATATATGCTTTATTGTTATACTTACAAATGAAAATTATCCGATGATATGCTTAGTGAATCTGATGATATGCTTAGTGTAGAGTCCAATGATATGCTTTGTGGAATCTAGTCGATGATATGCTTTAGTGTAGAGTCTGATCACATGATTATTAGTAGAATTCATGATTAATTAGTACAAATGCGTAGTACTGTGTCTTTTGATAGTGTAGAAATCTAGACTTAATAAAAATATATTTGCAAGAGTATGTGCAAGGCTATTTATTAATTGATATGTTTTTCTTATTCAGAAATTGCCAAAGAACCTATCTATGAGTTGTGGTATCGAGCCTAATGAAGAAGGCTCGGCTGGACTATGCCTTACCGCAAGGGGCTCCGTCAGCACCTGTACTTACCGCATGGACACAGACGGTCGCACACACTTAAACTCGGTTGGGTGGAAGAGATTCCTCATTGGCAAGAATCTTCGTGTTGGACAGGCCATCCTAATTACTATCAGGAACACCCACCGCCCAGGCTTGAGGATGATGATCGTCATCGATATCATCTAGAACTACATATGTGTGTGTGGCTATATCATCTAGAACTACATATGATGATTGTCGTCGATATCATGTAGAACTACATATGATGATCGTCGTCGATATCATCTAGAACTACATATGATGATCGTCAGTCGATATGACCTAGTACTACTTGAGGATGCATGTTGAGTATATATGAAATTGTTATCTAGTACTCCCTCCATTCCAAATTACTCGTCGTGGTTTTAGTTCAAATTTGAACTAAAACCACGACGATTAATTTGGAACCGAGGGAATACTACCTAGTACCTATAATGCTTTATGAAATTGATATCTAGTAGTACCTAGTATCTGGAAATTGCAGTTTATTGGAGCTCCAGTTTATTGGAGCTGAAACGGGGTGGAAATGGTGAAAGATATAGCAGTAGCACGGGGCTAGGAAATCGCTACAGCTACCTAATAGTAGTGCGTTTCGGAAAAGCGCTGCTGATACAGTCAGTAGTAGCAGCGCGGGTACAGACCGCGCTACTACTAACAGTTAGTTGTAGTGCCTTATTGGTAGCGCGGCTGCCCGCCTGCTGATAGCCTGAAAACCCACGCTACTACTAGGGTTTTCCCTAGTAGTGGGTGGCGAAGTTGGAGCAGCAGCGGTGAGGCACAGGACGGCGTGGTTGAACTTGCTCGGGTATAGACAGCTCGGCCTCGGCTTCAACTACTAGCCATGGAGGGCATTGCGGTTGAGGTTGTGGTGGACGACGACGTCGTGGTATTGGCTCCGGCATGATGGAGGAGGGCGGCGGTTGAAGGGTGGGATGGGGTGATGGACGGATGACGCCGGGGTTTCGCGGCTGGTGGAGAGGTAGTTTTGGTGCCCACGCAGTACGAATGGGGAATCAGACGGGGGGGGAGCTAAGGGAGGAACCATGTTTCGGTCTGGGACACGCTTGTTTTTGGCTTTTTTGAACATATGGGATGCGCTTGTTTGAAATTTGGGGCCAATAAAATTCCCCAACTAGCCAATTATATTCCCCAAACCCCCCTCCCCCCGCCCCCTCAACTCCATTCGCTCCGCCAAAGCCGCCCTCCCCGCCGCGCCAATGCGTCAGCGCCGCGGTTCGTCGAGGGGACACGCGGCGATCCTCT
>NC_057811.1:209943855-209947577 GCF_018294505.1 Triticum aestivum | reverse complement strand
TCGCGGCTGGTGGAGAGGTAGTTTTGGTGCCCACGCAGTACGAATGGGGAATCAGACGGGGGGGGAGCTAAGGGAGGAACCATGTTTCGGTCTGGGACACGCTTGTTTTTGGCTTTTTTGAACATATGGGATGCGCTTGTTTGAAATTTGGGGCCAATAAAATTCCCCAACTAGCCAATTATATTCCCCAACCCCCCCTCCCCCCGCCCCCTCAACTCCATTCGCTCCGCCAAAGCCGCCCTCCCCGCCGCGCCAATGCGTCAGCGCCGCGGTTCGTCGAGGGGACACGCGGCGATCCTCTCGCTCCCACAGTACGCTCTCGTAGACTGTCGTCCTGTAGCTGCGCCGTCACCGCTGGCGACGTTCCTGTGGAGGCGCACGGTGGTCAGCGCCGCCACTACTGGCGATGTTCGTGTGGAGACGCACGACCGTCAGCTTCTCCCATGGTACGCGCATTCCAGACTGAGGCCCCGTGCATGTCGGTGTAGCGCTGAATGTTAGCTAATAGACGCAGTTAATCTCACTGTGTGCCGAGGTAGTTTATAGTCAATATGCTCTCCTTATGAAGCTTCCGTGCCCTGTTCTGCACTCAACCTGCTTAGCTGAGATGGCATGCTAAGCCCGATTAGTTGCTAAAATATCCTGCCATATATTTATTGTGACGTAGATTGCCATGGTCTAGTAGCCAATCTGTTAGGTGAAATAGCTCTACACCATTTTATACTCGATCTTTGTTGCTGCGATGGCCTTCGATAGTTCGATGGCTGTGTGCTCGGCCTCATTGACTACTAAAACAGCGTGCCATAATTTAGCACTCAAATCTGTTTGCTGAATTAGCTTTAAATATATTTCGTTACTTAGATCTGCTTGTCCAAATATCTTGCCATAGCTTTAGACATCGACCTAGGTATTTTTTCTGGACTTCATAAAAAAGCATATATGTTTTCCCTGTAATATCTAGCATGAGAACTAATTTGTATGTCTAACAGATGGACATGACTTGGATAACTTCTGCTCGAAGATTCTCTGCTGCATATGTCGAGGGGATTGAAAACTTCATGAACTTTATCAGAGCTGAGTACGGTGGTCCGGAATCATATGTGCTCTGCCCGTGTAGCAGTTGTGTGAATTCAGTTACAAGACCCCAGTCAACTATGCAAAATCATCTACACTTGTATGGGATTTCGGTCACATATACTAGGTGGGTTCATCATGGTGAAGCTGTGAACGTCAATGTTACTCACTACGTGGAAGTAGCAGGTCACCATCTTGATCTTCCTGATGCTCAAGTGGAAGAGGAGGAGGAGGTGGTGGTGGCGGAGCCAGTGAGTTTGACCAACATTGACACAATGCTACGAAATGCTCGTGCATTTCGTGAACTTTCACCTGCAGAAGAATAACGGTGGGCCCACATGTTGGAACAATGCAACGTGGCTGTCACCCTAGGAAATAAGCTGTCAGTATTCTCAGGTATGGTCACCTTTCTTCAGGTGAAGACATCTGAGCGGATGACCAACAAATCATTCGATGCGATGTTGGCTACTTTCCGCAAAGTTTCCCAGATGTGTCTGAGCTGCCACACACCTACAGTAATATGAAGAATTTCCTTCGTGTAGTTGGAATTGGATATGATATGATCCATCTTTGGAAGAATAATTGTGTTCTGTTCCGTAAGGATTATGCCAACTTAAGTGAATGCCCAAAATGCAAATCATCAAGATGGAAAGATGGCGATGCTGTGAAGAGGATTCCTCATAATGTTCTAAGACATTTTCCAATTATACCAAGATTGTAGAGGTTGTTTCATGATGCTGAAACAAGAGAGGGTGTACTGTGGCATTCTAGGAACCAGGAGTACAGAGATCAGAATGTAATGTGCCATCCATCTCATGGTTGTGAGTAGAAAAGCTTCAACCAGAAACACAAAAAGTTTGTTGCTGACCCGAAAAACATTAGACTTGGCTTAGCTTCAAATGGATTTAACCCATTTGGTCACCAGAGCGCCACATATAGCATGTCGCCAGTGCTTTTTATCCCTTACAACATGCCTCCAAATGTCTGCACCAAAGAATCAAACTACATGATGGCCTTTCTCATCCCAGGTCCAAAAAGTCCTGGAAAGGATTTTGATTTATTCGTGGAGCCTCTTGTGAAGGAACTTCAACAACTATGGAGGGGTGTTCTCACTTGAGACCTATATAGCAGCTCGCCAGCTGATTTCTTTCTACGTGCTATTATAATTTGCTGTATCCATGATTATCCGGCTTTGGGCACTATGCCAGGGTGAACGACACATGGTTACAATGCATGTGTTGGCTGTGACACGAATCCGCTGTCATACACAATACTTAGCAAGATCTTTTACATTGGACACCGTCGCTTCCTTGCCAAGGACAAGCCGCGTCCTACAAAATACTGAAGACATGTGTTCAATGCAAAGCATGAAAACTGTGATGCGCCAAAGAGGCTAACTGCCGATGAGTTGCAAGTGGAATTAGAGAAGGTCATTCATACTACACCTGGAAACCATCCTGGTAATGGTAGCAGGAAAATGAAGCGTGGCAGGGCAGAAAAGAGATTATTGTTTACCCGCAGGTCCACTTTGTGGGACTTGGAGTATTGGAAAGATTTGTATCTGCGACATAATCTTGATGTGATGCACATCGAGAAAAATATATCTGACAGCATTATCGGCACACTTCTTAATGTTGAAGGCAAGACGAAAGATACCCTAAAATCTTGGATTGATTTGACACACCTAGGTATCAGACAGGATTTGCAGGTGCAAGATGTAGGTAAACAACAGGATATGGCACCAGCTGTGTACGTCTTGGACAAGGTAAAAAGAAAAGAATTCTGTAAGGTCCTGTCATGTGTGAGATTCCCACATGGATTTGCTTCCAACCCTGAAAGGAGAGTCAGTGCAGATGGAAACAAGGTACAAGGGTTGAAAACTCATGACTGCCACCTCCTACTTCAAAGGGTTTTACCGGTTATCCTTAGAGGATAGGGCTGCCCTGACTTATACAGAGCAGTTGCAGAGTTGGGACAATTCTTCAGGGAACTCTGCAGTAGAAGTATCAGGGTAGATGCTTTGGAGCGCCTTAGAGACAAGATACCAACTATCGTATGCGACCTTGAGAAGATATATCCTCCAGCCTTCTTTCATGTGATGGTTGTAACACCCGGATAATTAAGCTATAGTATTTCCATGCTAATGATGCCACGTCATCATGATTACTGTTGTTAAACTCGCGTTGGTTCGAATCCGGTCCAAATTCAAATTTAAATTGAAGTCAAAAATAAAAGTTTTCATATGTCAATGCTAAAATGTACAAACTGTGGCAAATATTCCATAACTAATTATGGTGGTGAACTAACTTTTTGTAAAGTGTTTTAGTGCACTAAAATTTAATAAAACTATATAAAGAAAATAATACAAGGGAAAACCTCCCTCCTCACCCTGGGCCGCTTGGCAACTAGACCTACCAGGTCGGCCCAGCTAGCTCAACCCCCCCTCCCCGGTCGTTTCCCCTGTTCCCGTGACCGCATCGCTACAGGGGCGTGGTCGCCGCCGAACCCCCTCGTCGATAGTGCCGCGGGAGGAGGATGAGGCCGCCAGCGCCCCGACGCCTCGGGCTCCCCCTGCTCCACCCCGCACTCTCCCCTCTCCTTGCACCCCCCCCTCTCAGATCCCCTTTCCTCCAGCCCTCTCCCTCTCG
>NC_057811.1:209929297-209943494 GCF_018294505.1 Triticum aestivum | reverse complement strand
CTCTCCCTCTCGCTCGGGTGCCCACCCGAGCATAGCCGTCCCCGCCGCAGCCGTGGCCACCGACCTCCCCTCACCCGCCTTCGTATTCAACTTCTATGTGGGCTGCCTCACGTGGAATCGTCAAGACGACGCCGCCTCCGTCGGCAACCGCCATGACTTTTCTTCGATCCGCGCTGCTCCGGCCACCCGCGTCGTCCCCAAGCCCACCTTGAGCTCCTCCGGCGTCCCCGGGCCTTCTCGTCAATGCCCGTGAACCCCTCCGTTGAAGCCCCCTTCCTTCCCCCTGTGATTGCTATCGTTTAGACCGCCGCACGTCCCTTCCTTAGACGGCACCTAGTACTCCCGCATGCGAGCGCTCGCCCCGTGCGGCCTCGCTCGCTTGCTACCATCTCCCCGCGCCTACCCTCGCTTGCTGCTGCTGCTACTGCAGCCACGCCCGCCCGGACTTGCGGTCGCCACTCGCCTACTGCCGCCGCAGCCGCCTGCGGTCGCCCGTAGGCAAGCACCACCTCCGCCCCTGCCGTGTACCTCGTTGTCGTGCCCGCCTACAGCTGCGCGCCCCTCGCTCGCTAGTTGTCACGCCCTCCGCCCGCCTTGCTACCCAGATCGCTGTTGCACGTCGCCGCGTCTGGCCCCGGCCGGCCTCGCCGGCTCCGGCCACTGCTGCCCCTGCTCGGCCCCACTGCCCCTGCCTCTCTTCAGGCCGCGCTCGCCGACGCTTGCGCCCTTCCTTTTCTCCGCGGGCGCCCGCTCCCGGCTGGCGTCATCCCTGCTGCTGCTCGCCTGCTACGATCGCCGCCACTATTCCGCACGTGCCAGCCGCCCTCTCTGCCGCCTCCTAGCCGCGTCGGCTCCGGCTACCGCCGCCTGCCGCTCGGCCATGGCCGGCCTCTGCCTGTGCGTGCGCGCAGGCAAGCCACCATGGAGGCTCTGTGCCTCTGGCGCTGGGGCCGGCCAAATTAAATTAGGCTAATGCCCCACTGCCTAATTATTTTAGGCTAAACCCCCCCTCTAATTTATCTAAATTTTGTTTAGTTAGTTGGTTACTCTATAACATGTGGAGCCACTTTGTTAAATAGTCATTTAATTAAAGTCTGTGAATATGGCATGTGGGCCACCCATGCCCTGTTGACCAGTCAAGGGTTGCCTGGTCAATCAGTCAACTAAACCACCTGGACCCGCATGTCACCCTCTGGTACACTTCTGTGTACAAAGATCTGGGTGCACCTAGAATTTACTCATTATCTTTGAATTAAATTAAATTGCAGAACATCTTTAAAACTTCGGAAAATCATAGAAATTAAACCGTAACTCGGATGAAAAAGTTTTATACACGAAAGTTGCTCAGAACGATGAGACGAATCCGAATATGCTCTCCGTTCATCAGTCACACGTCCCTAGCATAGCGACCGTGCAACCTTTTCCGTCCGGTTCGTTTGTCCAAAAATGCCTAACTCCGGGAAAACTTTCCCGGATGTTTCCCCCTTCACCTATATCATGTGCCCTGCGTTAGAACACTCCTAGCGCTGCTTGTTGCCTTGTCATGCTTAGTATTGCACTTGTTTGCTCTGTATTTATTGTTTCTTCCCCCTCTTCTCTCTGATAGACCCCGAGACCGCTGCGATGCCGCTGTGATCGACTACGTTGACGACGAACCTTCATCCCTTTGAGCGGAGCTTCCAGGCAAGCCCCCCCCTTTGATCATCCCGATATCGCCCATTCCATTCTCTAATGCTTGCATTAGATTTTGCTACTATTATTGTTTGCTCCTATTCTGATGCATAGCCTGCTTTTGTAACATGCTTATTGTTACCTACCTGCTTATCCTAAATTGCTTAGTATAGCTTGGTTAGTGATCCATCAGTGACCCCCACCTGGTCCTTGTTGCCCCTGCTTCATTATCGATGAATCAATCAAGGTGAGCGACGACCAGAGCATGACACCTCACATCACATCACGCCCCTTTTCTTGCTCGGCTCTGTAGAGTTACCATGGAGTGCCGAGGGTGGAACCTCATACATCACTCCTGATGAGATCTCTGTAGTGTAGCTATCCGCTTGTGGTCATCGAGGGTGATTTCCTCCTTAACCACTTCCGATACGACTCTGTCATGCAACCCCTCAAGTGTGAACGTCGAGGGTGGATCCTCTTACGTTCACCTTGATGATTACATCAAGTGGAATTCACCGGGGGTGATTCCTCGGGTTTTCCCCTTGATGTTTGGACACACGGATACCTGGACTTTACAACTGTTACTTGGAAAGGCGGGTCGACCCTGAGGGGTACCCGCGAGTGATGTGGAGACGGGTTGACCTAGAGGGTGCCCGCGAGATAATTACGAGGAGTATCGGGCATTCCTTGCCCTTGCCGCAAGTCCTAGAGACGGGGCAACGGGGTCACATATTTCGTGGGTCTCTGCTTGTTACCACGCATTCCAAATCCACTAAGATTTGGAAATTTGATCCAAGGGGCCTCTGGCCTGATAGCACTAACCATCACGTGGGCATAGTATGGGCGCTCTGCGTCGTATGCATCAGCCGAAGCTTAATAGATGTGAGCGACTGAGCGGCACGCGCCGGGTTGGACTGCGTAAGCACCTACCTAGTTAAAGGAGGTAGCTAGGTCTGCTCACCGGCCGCCCACGCAATGTGTAGGAGTTCCCGGGGTGATGGCCCATGACCCCTGGGGGCATAGATTTAGTCCGGCGTGCTGACCTCTCTATTAAGCCTAGGTCGGGTTGCGGCGTATTGTTTGGCCGAGGCTGGGCATGACCCAGTAAAGTGTGTCCGGCTGGAGTTAAGCGAGCGTGGTGGGTAAGTTGGTGCACCCCTGCAGGGAAGAAAACATCTATCGATAGCCTGTCCTACGGTAACGGACACTTGGAGTTGTATCCCGATCGATACAACTAGAACTGGATACTTGAGGTGATAACTGGATAGTATGGCTCTGGGATTGCTTTCTTGGAGGGAGTCTAAAAAGAATCTCTGGCCGAGGTTGATAACAATACTACTACTTTACTTTATGCTAGTCTGCACTCTTCTAATGCTGCAAGACCGCTGAAGAAGCTGAAGATGCTAGTCTTCGATAGGACTAGATTCTCCCCTCTATTCTGCCATTCTGCAGTTTAGTCCACAGATACAGCCCATTTCATTGATACCGATGCATATGTAGTGTAGATCCTAGCTTGCGGGTACTTTGGATGAGTACTCACGGTTGCTTTGCTCCCTCTTTTCCCCCTTTCTTCTTTTTTCCGGTTGATGCAACCAGATGTGAGAGCCTAGGAGCCAGATGCCACCATCGATGCCTACTAGTACGTTGAGGCCGCCGACGACTAGGAGTAGTTAGGAGGCTCCCAGGTAGGAGGCCTTGCCTTTTCGATCGATGTTGCTTTTGTGCTAGCCTTCTTAAGGCAAACTTGTCTAACTTATATCTGTACTCAAATATTGTTGCTTCCGCTGACTCTTCTGTATTCGAGCTTATGTATTCGAGCCCTCGAGGCCCCTGGCTTGTAATATAAAGCTTGTATTATTTTAATTTGTGTCTAGAGTTGTGTTGTGATATCTTCCCGTGAGTCCTTGATCTTGATCGTACACATTTGCGTGTATGATTAGTCTATGATTGAATCGAGGGCGTCACAAGTTGGTATCAGAGCAGACTACCTGTAGTAGCCCCCTTTCCAACTCCTTGGCCAAAGTCGAGTCTAGTCAGTACAAAAACTTATACTAACATGGCTGTGTGTCTTACAGGCCCACGTCGCGATTGGGTCGTATTAGGATCTTTCATTCCTCTTCCTTACTCTGGGATTCTGATCTCTCGTCTATTCGGGTTAAACATTTTACTAACTCTGACATTAGGCTCTCGTACCCACTTCCTCCCGGAGGCCCCGACATTATCGATGATTGCTTGCTTCGCCAGAAGATTCTGCAGATGCTCCTCGATGTTTCTCGAGACACTGTGCCAACTGCCTTGCAGTTCCTGACCACCGATAATCCCCATGAATGACATCCGTGCCGCTTGTACCTTCATCCCAACTGCTCTTGTTATTACAAGATACCCCTAGTACTCTCCATTGTTCCGAGAATCCTTTGTACCTTTTGCTTTGCAGCTTCTTTTCGCACTGCCGATAATTCACTTAACCGGGGTTAGTTCGTCCCCAGTTGTTCATATGCTTACCAAAATACCTGAAAATGCTATCTGATCTTTCAAAATCCTCTGCAGCTTATTGCTCTTGATTCTCCTTGCCTGCTTGCATTAGGATTAATTCCATATGTCTAGCAATATTCTTTAAAATTCTTTGTGATTGTCATTCTATTCCTATGGATTCAGCGCGTGTGCGAATACTCGCAATCGTGAATTAATCCTTGGAAATTTTCTTTCTGGCTCAGACACTGTTCCGGATATGAGCTGGTTCTTGCCCAACCAAGATTTGATCGGGTGCACCTCTAAGTCTATTCAACCTACTCATCCTTTGATCAGAGCTTCTGCTTCTGAATCTTCATCTTGAAATCATAATTCCTTTGTACTCAAGCATCGACTTATTCAGATGTTTCTATAATCCAATGCCTTTGCATTCTTTTCTTCTTCTGATTGAGTACTGATACTCACATCAGATCCTTTGAGGACCGCTGAAACCTTTGTTGGATTATTATCCGGAAGTGTCCTTCTTATTCAAAATTTTGTGCGCTCTCCCCCTGATACATATTGCCTTTGGTAAATTGTATTCTCTGCTTTGTCAACCATGCTCTACCTTCCGAGCTTGTGTTATTTACTCTTGGAGTTTGTGGTATATGTTCCTAAGATGCCCCAATGGGTTGAACCTATGCCATCCCTAATCCGTGTGAACCCCGGAGTTTTCACGAGTCATACACTTTTGCCGTTTTGCCAGATATAATTTCAACACTATGACTTCATCGAAAACAAGAAGTGAATTGAGGGTTATGCATTGAAGAAGTGGGAGTCGACCTTGAACTTTGTGTTCATGCCCATGGACCCGATGTGGAACTTATCATGGAAGCTTCTTGTGATCATAATAATCCCCTTGTTATAAGTTCATCTGGTAACTATGTGTGGTCCTTTGCAACCGTGGTTCTTACCATGATTGTTCCCCTTTGATTCCATTTCTTGGACAAGTTAAAGCACTTGTCTTCTGCAGATCAATGCATCTTTGCAACCTCTATCTTGACCTTCCTTCGCGTATTACCCTCCGGTATCTCGAGAATAACAAAGAACTGTGTTGCTTCATATGAGTCTTCATCTGGTATTGCTCCTCAGCGATTTCAGATTGCCCCGGGTTCTGAGTAATTAGTCACTCGAGAACACCGATAAGTGAATTGATTCCGCACTCCGATTCAATAACTCTAAGCTACTTCCGTTGCTTACGAGTTTAATAATCCTTCAAGTCATTCACAGCCTGATCGGCTATATCATTATCGAGCTAATTTTAACTGTGCTACCCGGTCCTTCTTTCTGGAGCACAACTTCCGACGACGAGCTAAGCTTACGTCGATCTTCCTCATCTTATCATTTCACCTCAAACAACAAGCTTGATTTCGAGCTTGTGTCGCATTCGTGGTTCCAACAACCTTTTGCTTCATCATTCCTTTTGCTTGATGTCGTCGCTGTTCGATGGCCTCTTCATAGTACCTCGACAAAATCTGTCGTGATCCCCATCAATATACTGACTTGTTTCAGGCCATCAATCGAATTCATGATGAGAAATACCGTCCTCCCCTCTCGATGATTCTGTTATCATCGACAACGTCTGTAACGCCCCGAGACCGATGCTCCAGAAGCCTTCAATGTTCTTCGTTGTCATTGTGTGTATTTATTTGTTTGTTGCATGTCATCATACGCATTGCATCCACATGTTTTCTTAAACTTGCATCCGCTCGTAGTTGTCGCGTCTCCCCTTGCTTTTGTTGTTCGTTCCGAGACCAACCTTGTTATTCGTTTGCCCTCTTGCCAAAACCGGAGTCTCTCTGTATGGTGCATCGACCTCTTGCCGTGTCCGAAACTTCCCCGGACCCGAGCCGGACTATCGTTACCGTTGGATCCAGATCATCCCCAAACATCTACAAAACATCTCCGTTTTCTTATTTGGACTCCCTACCTTTTATTTTCTCGATCGTCCGATTTTAATCAGAGGGACCAAATGCCCCTATCAAAATTCACTTGTTATATATATACACCTCCGTGTCCATTTTTAGACCAAACCCTAATTTCTAGGGATCCTACCCTAGCGCCGCCGCCACTCTTCCTCGGGATCTGTCTGATCCTTCCACCCACCTTCTCCTCGATCCCCCCACCAGCCCAACCGGAGCGCTCGAACAAGTCTCCTCCTTCCTCGGGATCGATCCAGATCCTACCTGCCATCCCCTCGATCCCTCCTCACTTGCAAGACCAGCATCGCCTCGCCATTCCCCTGCCTCGGCCTCGCTACCCCGCGCCTCTCTCCTGCAGCCCGTGCAAGCCACCAGGAGGCGGGCTCCCCATGCTGCACAGGAGCTCCTCGCCGCCCGAATCCGTTCCCAGGTCGCCGGACATCCCTGCAAGCGTCGCCGCCGCCGGCCACAGGTCCAGCACCATGCCCCGCCTCCTTCCCTTGTTCTCCTGTTCCCTCTTCCCTGCAGCTCTCTCTCCCTAATCTCCTCATCTCTCTGTACCTCAACAGGAGCTCCAGCGCCATGGCCATCCCGAGCTCGGCCTGCGCAGCTCGGAGACTCCAAGCGCCCTCGTTCCAGCAGTCCAGGAGGATGCGGCCGTGCCCGAGCTGCATCCCGCAAACCCGCCGGCGACCTCGACCTTCAGGCCACGCCGATGCGCCCCTGCCTCCTCGACCTCCTGACCCCCTCACGCCCAAGCCGCACGGGAGACGAGCACCCCGCAGCAGCGCCCGACCCCGCGCTCGTCTCTTCGCCAGGACGGCCGCCTCGTCCGCATCTACCTCGCCGTCGCCGGAGTTCCAAGCCGCGTCGCTACGCCCTCTGCTTCGTCCTGCCGCTTCTGCCCGTTCCCCTGCGTCACGGACAAGGACGCCGCCGCCCCATGGAACCTTCTCTGCTTGGAGCTTCTTCATCTGCACCCGGCCCCCTCCGTCCAGATCCGCCGTCTCCGCCTCCCTGCCATCGCCTTCGGTGAGCAGCGGTGCCGCCGCGGTTCTGCTCCATGTCGTGAAGAGGACGCCGCTCGTCCCTGCCGCGTTGACCGTAGCCAGCGCTCCTGGCCCAGCTTCAGCGGCCGCGTGGGCCACCAGCAAGCATTTACTCATTATCTTCGAATTAAATTAAATTGTAGAATATCTTTAAAACTTCGGAAAATCATAGAAATTAAACTGTAACTCGGATGAAAAAGTTTTATACACGAAAGTTGCTCAGAACGACGAGACGAATCCGAATACGCTCTCCGTTCTTCTGTCACACGTCCCTAGCATAGCGAACATGCAACCTTTTCCCTCCGGTCTGTCTGTCCGAAAATGCCTAACTCCGGGAAAACTTTCCCGGATGTTTCCCCCTTCACCTACATCGTGTAGCCCCGCGTTAGAACACCCTAGCACTACTTGTTGCCTTGTCAGCCTTAATATTGCACTTGTTTGCTCTGTATTTATTATTTCTTCCCCCTCTTCTCTCCGGTAGACCCCCAGACAGCTGTCGATGCCGCTGTGATCGACTACGTCGACGACGAACCTTCTACCCTTTCAGCGGAGCTTCCAGGCAAGCCCCCCCTTTGATCATCCCGATATCGCCCATTCTATTCTCTCATGCTTGCATTAGATATTGCTATTGTTATTCTTTGCTCCTATTCTGATGCATAGCCTGCTTTTGTAACCTGCTTATTGTTACCTACCTGCTTTTCGTAAACTGCTTAGTATAGCTTGGTTAGTGATCCATTAGTGACCCCCACCTGGTCCTTGTTTCCCCTGCTTCATTACCGACGACTCGATCAACGTGATCGATGACCAGAGCCCGACACCTCACATCACATCACGCCCCTTTTGTTGCTCGACTCTGAAGAGTTACCATCGAGTGCCGAGGGTGGAACCTCATACATCACTCTTGATGAGATCTCTGTAGTGTAGCTATCCGGTCATGGTAATCGAGGGTGATTTCCTCCTTAACCACTTCCGATACGGCTCTGTCGTGCAACCCTCAAGTGTGAACCTCGAGGGTGGATCCTCTTACGTTCACCATGATGATTGCATCGAGTGGAATTCATCGAGGGTGATTCCTCGGGTTTTCCCCTTGATGTTTGGACACACGGATACTTCGACTTTACAACTGTTACTTGGAAAGGCGGGTCGACCTTGAGGGGTACCCGTGAGTGATGTCGAGACGGGTTGACCTGGAGGGTGCCCGTGAGATAATTACGAGGTGTGGTCAGGCATTCCTAGCCCTTGCCACAAGTCCTCGAGACGGGGCAACGGGGTCACATCTTTCGTGAGTCTCTGCTTATTACCGCGCGTTCCTAATCCACTATGATTCGGATATTTGATCCGAGGGGCCTCTGGCCTGATAGCACTAACCATCACATGGGCATAGTATGGGCGTTCTGCGTCGTATGCATCAGCCGAAGCTTAATAGACGTCAGCGACTGAGCGCCGGGTTGGACTGCCTAAGCACCTACCTTGTTAAAGGAGGTAGCTAGGTCTGCTCACCGGCCACCCACACAACACGCAGGAGTTCCCAGGGCGATGGCCCATGACCCCTAGGGGCATAGGTTTAGTCCGGCGTGCTGACCTCTCTATTAAGCCTAGTTCGGGTTGCGGCGTATTGTTTGGCCGAGGCCGGGCATGACCCAGTAAAGTGTGTCCGGCCGGAGTTAAGCGAGCGTGGTGGGTAAGTTGGTGCACCCCTGCAGGGAAGAAAACATCTATCGATAGCCTGTCCTACGATAACGGACACTTGGAGTTGTATCCCGATCGATACAACTAGAACTGGATACTTGAGATGATAACTGGATAGTATGGCCCTGTGATTGCTTTCTCGCAGGGAGTCGAGAAAGAATCTCTGGCCAAGGTTGATAACACTACTACTACTTTACTTTATGCTAGTCTGCACTCTCCTAATGCTGCAAGACCGCTGAAGATGCTAGTCTTTGATAGGACTAGGTTCTCCCCTCAATTCTGGCATTCTGCAGTTCAGTCCACAGATACAACGCATTTCATCGATACCGATGCATATGTAGTGTAGATCCTTGCTTGGGAGTACTTTGGATGAGTACTCACGGTTGCTTTGCTCCCCCTTTTCCCCCTTTCTTCTTCTTTCCGATTGATGCAACCAGATGTCAGAGCCCAAGAGCCAGATGCCACCATCGATGCCTACTACTACGTAGAGGCCGCCGACGACCAGGAGTAGTTAGGAGGCTCCCAGGCAGCAGGCCTTGCCTTTTCGATCGATGTTGCTTTTGTGCTAGCCTGCTTAAGGCAAACTTGTCTAACTTATGTCTGTACTCAGATATTGTTGCTTCAGCTGACTCTTGTGTATTCGAGCTAATGTATTCGAGCCCTCGAGGCCCCTGGATTGTAATATAAAGCTTGTATTATTTTAACTTGTGTCTAGAGTTGTGTTGTGATATCTTCCCATGAGTCCTTGATCTTGATCTTGATCGGACACATTTGCATGTATGATTAGTGTACGATTGAATCGAGGGCGTCACAATGGTGCATTTGGTTGTTCATCTACCTAATGAGGCACTACTTGGAGGTCCAGTACTGTATGGCTTGATGTACCCTATTGAAAGGCGGCTAGGAACTTTCAAGGGCTATGTTAGGAATAGAGATAGACTCGAGGGTTCCATTGCAGAGGCCTACATTGCTAGAGAAGCGTTGACATTCTACACAAAATACATTGAAACAGTAGATCAGCCTAGCAAAGAGGTGGGTGAAGACAATCCCGGGCTCAATGTTTTCGATTATTCTGATCGAGTTACAGGGAAGAGTCGACAAGAGGACAAACCTAAAGATTTGGACAAAATGGTTTGGTATGTGTTGAATAACTATCCTGAGATACTACCTTATATCAAGTCAGTGCCAAGTACTGCAGCTTATACATCATAATCTACTAAAGTTGCAGCACATTCTTATATATTTAGATGTTTGACGTGATCATTATGTTGTGCAGCATCTACAAAAAGGAGTTACTGCCGCAAAATCCAAGAAACATTGACAAACTGGTTATGGCAGGATTTGCAAAATGGTTCAAGAGCCATGTAAGCTTTTGAATTGCACTATCAGTTTTTTAATATATTGAGTACATAAGATGACCAGCTTGTCTATTTTCTAACCATAGGTTAAGAAGATGCGGGAGGATGGGTAGGCAGTTGATGATGCCCTTTACGCACTAGCAATGGGTCCTGATACTCGGGTAAGACATTATGAATCTTGCGTTGTTGGAGATGTGCACTACAACACCCTTGCACGCGACGAAGGCAGGAAGACAGAAAACAATGCCATCATGAGCACGGATACGTACGACAGAGAGACAACTGAAATGTATGCTAACCGTGGAGTATGCTAACCATCGGTTAGCACGATCCAGCCCATCAGCTTGCAGAACCAGGTTCTGATGGTAGAAGGGCTCTCGGGTGACCGTGGAGTAGGCAGCAGTATAGTATCCCTCCGCACCAACATCAGATGCGATAGCAATGTGCCTGAAAGGGGAGGTGTCCAACTCCCGATACTCTCCACGAAGACGTGTCATAGCAGCATAGGCAGCATCGTGGACAGCCATATCGATGGTCACACCAACACCATGTGTGGTGTGTAGCACAGTAGTGGAGTCATACTCCCGCGAGTAGAGGTGGACGATGGCACGGTACTGCTCCTGGTTAAAGTCCTGGTACTCCTCGTAGACGGTGTACTCAGGGTGCCAGCGATAACCCAGATAGGTCATCATCTCAGCTAGCACCGCAGGTGATCCCGAGGCACCAATGGCCGTCGTCTGGCGCACGACCTGCCTCGTGGGTTCCATCTGAAAGCAAAGACGTTTCAAAGGAGTCAAATGACAGTGTGTGAATTGTTCAAAATACCATTCTAAGAAACAACTATGGCTTATCCAACTTTGGGGTGAATGCGGTCACGGGATCCTAGTGTTAGAGTTAGTAAATTCGTTTAACCCGAGTAGAAGAGAGTTCAGAGTCCCAGAGTAAAGGTTGAGGAGTAAAAGATCCTAGTACCACCCAATGGCGACGTGGGCCCGTAAGACACACAGCCATGTTAGTAAAAGTTTTTGTAATGTCTAGACTCGACTTCGGCCAAGTAGTGTGGAAAGGGGGGTTCCTACAGGCAGTCGGCTCTGATACCAACTTGTGACGCCCCCGATTTGATCGTACACTAATCATGCACACAAATGTGTACGATCAAGATCAGGGACTCACGGGAAGATATCACAACACAACTCTAAAACATAAATAAGTCAAACAAGCATCATAATACAAGCCAGGGGCCTCGAG
Source organism: Triticum aestivum (assembly GCF_018294505.1). Taxonomy (NCBI): domain Eukaryota; kingdom Viridiplantae; phylum Streptophyta; class Magnoliopsida; order Poales; family Poaceae; genus Triticum; species Triticum aestivum. The sequence goes on along the minus strand of NC_057811.1, from coordinate 209,932,049 downwards.
GGCTCGAATACAAGTGCTCGATCACAGACGAGTCAGCAGAAGCAACAATATCTGAGTACGGACATAAGTTAAACAAGTTTGCCTTAAGAAGGCTAGCACAAACTGGGATACAGATCGAACGAGGCGCATGCCTCCTGCCTGGGATCCTCCTAACTACTCCTGGTCGTCGTCAGCGGGCTGCACGTAGTAGTAGGCACCTCCAGTGTCGTAGGTGTCGTCGTCGACGGTGGCGTCTGGCTCCTGGACTCCAACATCTGGTTGCGACAACCAGATAGAAAGGGAAGGGGGAAAAGAGGGAGAGAAGCAACCGTGAGTACTCATCCAAAGTACTCGCAAGCAAGGAGCTACACTACATATGCATGGGTATATGTGTAAAGGGGCATATCAGTGGACTGAACTGCAGAATGCCAGAATAAAAGGGGGATAGCTAGCCCTGTCGAAGACTACGCTTCTGGTAATCTCCATCTTGCAGCATGTAGAAGAGAGTAGATTGAAGTCCTCCAAGTAGCATCGCATAGCATAATCCTACCCGGCGATCCCCTCCTCGTCGCCCTGTTAGAGAGCGATCACCGGGTTGTATCTGGCACTTGGAAGGGTGTATTTTATTCAGTATCCGGTTCTAGTTGTCATAAGGTCAAGGTACAACTCCGGGTCGTCCTCTTACCGAGGGACACGGCTATTCGAATAGATAAACTTCCCTGCAGGGGTGCACCACATAACCCAACATGCTCGATCCCATTTGGCCGGACACACTTTTCTGGGTCATGCCCGGCCTCGTAAGATCAACACGTCGCAGCCCCACCTAGGCACAACAGAGAGGTCAGCACGCCGGTCTAACCCTATGCGCGCAGGGGTCTGGGCCCATCGCCCTATGCACACCTGCATGTTGCGTACGCAGCCGGAAGCAGACCTAGCCTAGTGGCGTTCCAGTCCAATCCGGCGCGCGCCACTCAGTCGCTGACGTCACGAAGGCTTCGGCTGATACCACGACGCCGGGATACCCATAACTACTCCCGCGTAGATGGTTAGTGCGTACAGACCAAATGGCCAGACTCAGATCAAATACCAAGAACTCGTTAAGCCTGTTATGTCGAAGTAACCGCGGACGCCGTCCAGGGCCAGGCCCACCTCTCACCTAGGCGGTCTCAACCTGCCCTGTCGCTCCGCCACAAAGATCCACTTGCGGGTACTCCTACGAGCCGACCCGACTTTAGTCATCACATGTGTCATGTATATAGTATATAAGTATATACCCGTGATCACCGCCCAGGTGATCACGGCCCGATAGTATAGCACAGCAGACGGACAAGAATGTAGGGCCACTGATGGAAAACTAGCATCCTATACTAAGCATGTAGGATTGCAGGTAAAGGTAACAACAGTAGTAGCAAGGATAGGCTATGCATCAGGATAGGATATCGAAAAGCAGTAACATGCTACACTACTCTAATGCAAGCAGTATAGAGGAGAATAGGCGATATCTGGTGATCAAGGGGGGGCTTGCCTGGTTGCTCTGGCAAGTAGGAGGGGTCATCAACTCCGTAGTTGAACTGGGCAGCAGCAGTGTCGGTCTCGTAGTCTACCGGAGAGAAGAGGGGGAAGAAACAGTATATACAATGCAAACATAAACATGACGATGCGTGACATGACAATGAGCAGTGCGAGGTGTGTCCGAACGCGACAGTAGGTGGTACCGGCGAAGGGGGGAACATCCGGGAAAGTATTCCCGATGTTTTGCGTTTTCGGACAGATGGACCGGAGGGGGAAAGTTGCGAGTTCGATAGGTTGGGGAGGTGTGGTGGACGAACGGACTGCGTATCCGGATTCGTCTCGTCGTTCTGAGCAACTTTCATGTTGAAAATATTTTAATCTGAGTTACGGATTAAAAGATATGATTTTCTAAAGATTTTATTAATTTCTGGAATGTAATTAATTATTTAATTTAATTCGAAAATAGATTTATGACATTAGCATGATGTCATGCTGACGTCAGCAGTCAACGTTGACCGTTGACCTGGTCAACCTGACAGGTGGGTCCCACCTGTCAGCGGCTGTTCCCTAATTAACTACTGTTTTATTAAATTAATTATCTAATTAGATTAATTTAAAAAGGGTTAATTAACTTAATTAATTTAGTTAATTAATTAATTAAATTTATTTTTATTATTTGTTTTATTTATATATTTATTAATTAATTTGTTATTATTATACTATTATTTTATTTATTATTATTTTTTAATCATTTTATTATTATTATTTTTAAATTCTTTTTTTAAACGTTTTGGAGTGGGGCCCCATTGTCATAGGGCCACTGGGCCTTAGCGGGCGCGGGCGGCGGGCACTGCCCAAGCGGGCGCGGGCGGGCGCCCGACCGATGGCCTCGCACGTAGACAACGGGGAGGAGGCACGGGAGCCGTGGCCCGGGCATGACCACCGGCCACCGCTGGGGCTCCGGCACGGTGGAGGGAGCCGCAGGAGCAGGGCCGCGGCCAAGTGCAGAGGAGTGGGGGCGCTTGCGGGGGAGCAGGGGTGAACGGAGGCGAGGGCGCCGTCGACGGGGCGAGCGGCGAGCGGTGGTGCTCGCGCGGGGACAGAGGGGAGAGGGAACCGGCGCGGGAGTGAGGCAATGGTGCGGGGCGAGGCCACGATGAGCGCGGGCCGGGGCGCGTCTTGAGGCCGGACGGGGCAGTACGGCGGAGCGGTGGCGGCGAGGCCGCGCGGGGCAGTGAGCAGGGGCGCAGGCGGAGGCGCG
>NC_057811.1:209919491-209928388 GCF_018294505.1 Triticum aestivum | reverse complement strand
GGGGTGGATAAGGTGGGGTGGCCGGCTGGGCCTGGGGTTTGGCCCAGTTGGGCCAGTGTCCAGTGGGGGGGGGCTCCTCTTTTTGTTTTTTTTGTTCTGTTTTCTTTTTTTGTAATTTTTTTCTTTTATTTATTTGCTTTTCTGTTTTATTTCAATTTAATTTATTTAGGCATTTTATAAAAATATGTTTTCTTTATTATAATTACCCTTGTAATATTCGGCACCCACCGAACATTTTTGTTTCAAATTTTGAAAAGCTTTTATTGTCGACATTAATTTAAATTTGAAATTTGAAACGGTTGGACCTAACGGTAGATTAGCAACAGTAACTGTGGTGATGTGGCTCCATTAGCGTGGGATTACTGTAGCTTGATTATCCGGGCGTTACAAAACTCCTCCACTACAAGAAATCTCGTCTCGAGATTTAGGAGGTAGAAGGAAACAGTGCGGGGTATTCATCACGCAGGCGATCCTCTCGTTCCCAAGTGGCTTCATCTTCAGAATGGTGCGACCACTGGACTTTGAGAAACTTGATCGCCTTCTGACGTGTGCGGCGTTCAGCTTGGTCGAGAATGCGGACCGGATGCTCCTTATAGGAGAGGTCTTGCTGCAATTCGAGCACTTCATGATCCACTGCTCGGATTGGGTCCTTGAAGCAACGGCGGAGCTGTGACACATGGAACACATCGTGAACCTGAGAAAGGTTCGGCGGAAGCTCTAGTTGGTATGCCACTTTTCCACGCCTTTCGAGAATAGTGAATGGGCCAATATATCGAGGAGCTAGTTTGCCCTTGATTCCGAAGCGGTGAGCACCCTTCATAGGTGTGACTCGAAGATAAGCCTTTTCGCCAGGTTGATAGACCATGTCTTTATGATGATGGTCATACTGACTCTTCTGACGTGACTGAGCAGTCTTGAGATTCTCGCGAATAATGCGGACTTGTTCTTCGGCATGTTGGATAATATCCGGACCAAAGAGTGGACGTTCCCCAGTTTCTGACCAGTTTAGAGGGGTTCGGCACTTTCGTCCATATAACACTTCGAAGGGGGCCATCTTCAGACTAGCTTGATAGCTATTATTATAAGAGAACTCAGCATACGGGAGAGATTCCTCCCATTTCTTGCCGGAGGAAATAACACAAGCTCGAAGCATGTCTTCGAGAACTTGGTTGACGCGCTCAACTTGCCCTTGCGATTGAGGATGAAACGCAGTACTGAATGACAGATGAGTTCCCATAGCTTCTTGGAAACTTGCCCAGAATCTTGAAGTGAATAAGCTGCCACGGTCTGAGCTGATAACCAATGGAATACCGTGGAGTGAAACAATCCTGGACATATAGAGCGTTGCCAACTGGCTAGCAGTGATCGTTTCTTTGACCGCCAGAAAATGTGCAACTTTGGAAAGCCGGTCAATGACGACAAGAATAGCATCATTACCATTCTGTGATTTGGGAAATCCAGTGACGAAGTCCATCTCAACATGGTCCCATTTCCATTCAGGAATAGAGATAGGTTGCAGAGTTCCAGCAGGCCTTTGATGTTCTGCTTTGATACGACGGCAAACGTCACACTCAGCAACATAACGAGCAACGTCTTGTTTCATATTAGACCACCAGAATCTCTGACGGATGTCTTGGTACATCTTTGTACTACCAGGGTGGATACATAGAGGCGTATCATGAGCTTCTTTCATAACTTCCGGTGTCATATCCAGGTTCTTCTCTGCACATGGCACCACTAGGCGGCCCTTGAAGTATAAGGTGCCATCTTCAGCAATAGTGAAGAATGAGGGCTTTCCTTCTGCGAGGTAGTGCTTAATCTTGTGGGCTTCAGAGTCATACTTCTGTAGCCTTTTGATGCTATCCACAAGATCTGGTTTAGCAACTAGGGTATTGAGGGAACCCTGGGTAACAACGTGGAGGTTCACCTTGCCAAACTCCTTAGGAGGGGGAGCGAGTGCACCCGGAGGAACAATATGGAGGTTCAGCTTCCTAAATTCTTCAACAAGCGAGGGCTGAACTTTGTGAACCTGGAGGTGGTTGCAGTAAGACTTGCGGCTCAAGGCATCAGCCATTACATTAGCCTTGCCTGGCGTATAGGAAATACCCAAGTCAAAGTCTGCAACAAGCTCCATCCATCTCTGCTGACGGAGGTTCAGGTCTGGCTGAGTAAACAGATACTTCAGACTTTGGTGGTCAGTGAAGATCTCGCAACGATTACCAAGAAGGTAATGTCGCCACTGCTTCAGCGCATGAATGACAGCAGCCAGTTCGAGGTCGTGAACTGGGTAGTTCTCTTCATGAGGGCGCAATTGCCGAGAGGCATAAGCAATCACTTTGCGGTCTTGCATTAGGACACAGCCTAATCCTTGACGGGAAGCGTCGCAGTAAATGACGAAGTCCTTCTTAGTACCAAGTGGAGCTAGAACTGGGGCAGAAGTCAACTTGTCTTTGAGTGCCTGGAAACTTTCCTGACATTTTTCTGTCCATTGGAACTTGACGCCCTTATGCAACAGGTTAGTCAGAGGCCTGGCGATCTTGGAGAAGTTCTCGACGAATCGACGGCAATAGCTGGCGAGACCTAGAAAACTTCTGACTTGCTTAACGTTCTTGGGAGGAGTCCAATCGAGGATAGCCTGGACTCGTTCAGGGTTGACGGCAATACCATCCTAAGAGATGACATGCCCAAGATAGGTTACTTCCGGTAGCCAGAATTCACATTTGGAGAACTTGGCATATAGTTGATGCTCTCGTAGCTTCTCCAGCACAAGTCAAAGATGTTCAGCATGTTCTTCTTCGTTCTTGGAAAATACCAGGATATCATCTAGATAAACCACAACGAACTTGTCGAGGTAATCCATGAATATATAGTTCATCAGACGAGAGAAGGTGGCTGGAGCATTGGTTAAACCGAAGGACATGACGGTGTACTCGGATGAACCATATCGATTCACGAAGGCGGTCTTTGGGATATCCTCATCGCGAACACGGATCTGGTGGTAACCCAACCTCAAGTCGAGCTTAGAGAACACTGACGAACCCGCCAGTTGATCATACAGATCATTGATCCGAGGAAGAGGGTATTTATTCTGAATGGTAGCTTGGTTTATAGGACGGTAGTCTTGAACCAATCGGTTAGTCCCATCCTTCTTCTTAACAAAGAGAGAAGGTGCTCCCCAAGGAGAGCAACTTGGGCGAATGAATCCTTTGCGAAGAGATTTGTCGATTTCCTCCTTAAGCTCAAGGAGTTCATGCGGCGGCATTTTGTAGGGTCGCTTGGCTATAGGAGTGGTGCCTGGTTTCAAGTCGATGATGAATTCGACAGCTCTAGTAGGGGGAATCCCTGGAAGTTCTTCAGGGAAGACGTCGAGGAATTCACGCACCACGGGAATGTTTTCAATGCCCTCGAGTGGTGCGGCGTTCAAGGCATTCAATGCATAGAGCCTTGCCTCGGCATTTTGCACCAGATGGGCTTGGTAAGTAACTATCTCATCTGAAGGGTGTAGCAGATGGACGGTCTGAGTGGCGCAAACTATAGAAGCAGTATGCGCTTTCAGCCAATCCATCCCCAAAATGAGGTCGATGTTAGACGACTTCAGGATAATGGGAGAGGCATAGAATTCCAGCCCTTTGATTTCCACGGGGACATCGATGCCAACCAAGGAGGTTTGACACTGTCCCACGGGGGTTTTGACCAGTACCGAGGTGTTCATCTCCTCACATTTAACGTCGTGCTTGTATGCAAAATCTTCTGACATGAATGAATGCGATGCACCTGTATCAAATAAAACGGATGCTGGTACTGAATTTACGAGGAGTGTACCCATCACAGTAGCAGGCTGGTCTTGAGCTTCGTTGAGATCAACGTGGTTGGCATGAGCACGACCATAAGACTTAGCATTGTTGTTGCGGGGCTGGTTGTTACCACGGCCAGTTGCTGGAAGGGCCAGTTGATTCTGGTTCTGGTTGCATTCTCTAGCACGGTGTCCTGGTTGACCACACCTGAAGCACAAGCCATTATTGGGAGTGGGAACAGGGGCTTGGGATGGTGGAGTTGGAAGTCTTGACTGCCTAGATGGTGGTGGAGGCAGACGAGGTGCAGCATAGGTCTGCCTTGGGGCAGATGCATTTGGACAGTACATGCTGTTCGGGATCCATATCTTACGCTTCTGTGAGGGCGAGCCCGAAGATGAGCCCGTGTCACGGTTGCGCCTGTGAGAGCTCTGGTATTCCTGCAGACCAGTTTCGACATTGATGGCCTTGTTCACCAAGGTGGCGAAATCAGCAAAGTCATGCACTAGAAGTGCGAGCTTGATGTCAGCTTGAAGGCCATCACGGAACTTCTCCTGTCTGCGTGCATCAGTTGGAATGTCCTCCTCAGCATAGCGAGACAAGTCCAGAAACTCCCGTTGATAAGCTTCAACAGTTTTGTTGCCTTGGGTGAGGTTGCGGAACTCACGCTTCTTCCGGTCCATGACTCCCTGAGGAATGAAGCGGGCACGGAAAGAAGCTTGGAAGTCTGGCCAGGTGATGATTGTTCCAGCTGGCATAGTACGCCTGTGGCTGTCCCACCACTGAGCTGCGGGTCCCTTCAGAAAGAAGGAAGCAAAGTTGACATAGCTGGCAGGGGCTACATCGGCAGACTCCATCTCATAGGTGATGTCACGGAGCCAGTCATCAGCATCTAGAGGCTGAGTTGAGCTGCCGTACACAGTTGGGTTCAGGCGCATGAAATCCTGCAGAGTTACTGGGTTGGGTGCTGGTCCATATTGGGGCGAGGAAAACTGAGCCATCATATTTTCCATGAAATGGCGGCTTAGTTCAAATTGTTGGATCATACCAGCCATGAACTCAGGTGGTGGTGGGGCATTGCCACCACGACCACGACCACCTGGTCTAACCATCCTGCTAATATATAACAGGGGTAGTTCAGCATTGAGAAATTTGCAAAGACAAGAATCATTCATGATGAAACATGCATAATGAAAGGAGCACGATAGCTACTACATAGTAGTCGGCATAACTTACAAAAGGGGTCATGCATAGAGTTCAGTACATAGAGTTCAGTACATAGACTAAATTAACATAGGCGGCACACAGGCTCGCGGCGAATGCATCGAACACTACAAGCAAGCCTACATCAGTCCCAAGAGGTACTGTGGAGGTAATCGTAGCCCGACAGCTGGTAGTGAGGCAACGGATAGCCCTCCACGTCAGCAGACTGGGGGCCGCGGATACTCAGGTGTAGAGCCCGACGCTCAGGTGGCAGAAGGGGACCAAGTGCGGGAGTGTAGCCTCCCACCTCTGGCCAACCGACACCGTGGCGCATCACGGTCCTGGCTGGGTAGATCGCAGTACGCGGTAGCTGTCCAGATCGGACAAAGGGGTGCAGCAGCGTCAGAGCACGGTAAAGGTGCTGACGGGTGGTGTACATCTCGTGGCGAAGAGCTCGGTTAGCTCGATCCAGACCATCAGCTTGCAGAACCAGGTTCTGATGGTAGAAGGGCTCTCGGGTGACCGTGGAGTAGGCAGCAGTATAGTATCCCTCCGCACCAACATCAGATGCGACAGCAATGTACCTGAAAGGGGAGGTGTCCAACTCCCGATACTCTCCATGAAGACGTGTCAGAGCAGCATAGGCAGCATCGTGGACAGCCATATCGATGGTCACAACAACACCATGTGCGGTATGCAGCACAGTAGTGGAGTCATACTCCCGCGAGTAGAGGTGGACGATGGCACGGTACTGCTCCTGGTTAAAGTCCTGGTACTCCTCGTAGACGGTGTACTCAGGGTGCCAGCGATACCCCAGATAGGTCATCATCTCAGCTAGCACCGCAGGTGATCCCGAGGCACCAATGGCCGTCGTGTGGCGCACGACCTGCCTCGTGGGTTCCATCTGAAAGCAAAGACGTTTCAAAGGAGTCAAATGACAGTGTGTGAATTGTTCAAAATACTATTCTAAGAAACAACTATGGCTTATCCAACTTTGGGGTGAATGCGGTCACGGGATCCTAGTGTTAGAGTTAGTAAATTCGTTTAACCCGAGTAGAAGAGAGTTCAGAGTCCCAAAGTAAAGGTCGAGGAGTAAAAGATCCTAGTACCCCCCAATGGCGACGTGGGCCCGTAAGACACACAGCCATGTTAGTAAAAGTTTTTGTAATGTCTAGACTCGACTTCGGCCAAGTAGTGTGGAAAGGGGGGTTCCTACAGGCAGTCGGCTCTGATACCAACTTGTGACGCCCCCGATTTGACCGTACACTAATCATGCATGCAAATGTGTACGATCAAGATCAGGGACTCACGGGAAGATATCACGACACAACTCTAAAACATAAATAAGTCAAACAAGCATCATAATACATGCCAGGGGCCTCGAGGGCTCGAATACAAGTGCTCGATCACAGACGAGTCAGCGGAAGCAACAATATCTGAGTACAGACATAAGTTAAACAAGTTTGCCTTAAGAAGGCTAGCACAAACTGGGATACAGATCGAACGAGGCGCAGGCCTCCTGCCTGGGATCCTCCTAACTACTCCTGGTCGTCGTCAGCGGGCTGCACGTAGTAGTAGGCACCTCCAGTGTCGTAGGTGTCGTCGTCGATGGTGGCGTCTGGCTCCTGGACTCCAACATCTAGTTGCGACAACCAGATAGAAAGGGAAGGGGGAAAAGAGGGAGAGAAGCAACCGTGAGTACTCATCCAAAGTACTCGCAAGAAGGAGCTACACTACATATGCATGGGTATATGTGTAAAGGGGCATATCAGTGGACTGAACTGCAGAATGCCAGAATAAAAGGGGGATAGCTAGCCCTGTCGAAGACTACGCTTCTGGTAATCTCCATCTTGCAGCATGTAGAAGAGAGTAGATTGAAGTCCTCCAAGTAGCATCGCATAGCATAATCCTACCCGGCGATCCCCTCTTCGTCGCCCTGTTAGAGAGCGATCACCGGGTTGTATCTGGCACTTGGAAGGGTGTATTTTATTCAGTATCCGGTTCTAGTTATCATAAGGTCAAGGTACAACTCCGAGTCGTCCTTTTACCGAGGGACACAGCTATTCGAATAGATAAACTTCCCTGCAGGGGTGCACCACATAACCCAACACGCTCGATCCCATTTGGCCGGACACACTTTTCTGGGTCATGCCCGGCCTCGTAAGATCAACACGTCGCAGCCCTACCTAGGCACAACAGAGAGGTCAGCACGCCGGTCTAACCCTATGCGCGCAGGGGTCTGGGCCCATCGCCCTATGCACACCTGCACGTTGCATACGCGGCCGGAAGCAGACCTAGCCTAGTGGCGTTCCAGTCCAATCCGGCGCGCGCCACTCAGTCGCTGACGTAACGAAGGCTTCGGCTGATACCACGACGCCGGGATACCCATAACTACTCCCGCGTAGATGGTTAGTGCGTATAGACCAAATGTCCAGACTCGGACCAAATGTCCACGGCTGATGTTATGTCGAAGTAACCGCGGACGTCGTCCAGGGCCAGGCCCACCTCTCACCTAGGCGGTCTCAACCTGCCCTGTCGCTCCGCCACAAAGATCCACTTGCGGGTACTCCTACGAGCCAACCCGACTTTAGTCATCACATGTGTCATGTATATAGTATATAAGTATATACCCGTGATCACCGCCCAGGTGATCACGGCCCGATAGTATAGCACAGCAGACGGACAAGAATGTAGGGCCACTGATGGAAAACTAGCATCCTATACTAAGCATGTAGGATTGCAGGTAAAGGTAACAACAGTAGTAGCAAGGATAGGCTATGCATCAGGATAGGATATCGAAAAGCAGTAACATGCTACACTACTCTAATGCAAGCAGTACAGAGGAGAATAGGCGATATCTGGTGATCAAGGGGGGGTGGCTTGCCTGGTTGCTCTGGCAAGTAGGAGGGGTCGTCAACTCCGTAGTCGAACTGGGCAGCAGCAGTGTCAGTCTCGTAGTCTACCGGAGAGAAGAGGGGGAAGAAACAGTAAATACAATGCAAACATAAACATGACGATGCGTGACATGACAATGAGCAGTGCGAGGTGTGTCCTAACGCGACAGTAGGTGGTACCGGTGAAGGGGGGGAACATCCGGGAAAGTATTCCCGATGTTTTGCGTTTTCGGACAGATGGACCGGAGGGGGAAAGTTGCGAGTTCGATAGGTTGGGGAGGTGTGGTGGACGAACATACTGCGTATCCGGATTCGTCTCGTCGTTCTGAGCAACTTTCATGTTGAAAATATTTTAATCCGAGTTACGAATTAAAAGATATGATTTTCTAAAGATTTTATTAATTTCTGGAATTTAATTAATTATTTAATTTAATTCGAAAATGGATTTATGACATCAGCATGATGTCATGCTGATGTCAGCAGTCAACGTTGACCGTTGACCTGGTCAACCTGACAGGTGGGTCCCACCTATCAGGGGCTGTTCCCTAATTAACTACTGTTTAGTTAAATTAATTATCTAATTAGATTAATTTAAACAGGATTAATTAACTTAATTAATTTAGTTAATTAATTAATTAATTAAATTTATTTTTATTATTTGTTTTATTTATATATTTATTAATTAATTTATTATTTTTATTATTATTTTTTAATCATTTATTAATATTATTTTTAAATTCTGTTTTTAAACGTTTTGGAGTGGGGCCCCATTGTCATAGGGCCACTGGGCCTTAGCGGGCGCAGGCGGCGAGCACGGCCCAAGCGGGCGCGGGCGAGCGCCCCACCGATGGCCTCGCACGTGGACAATGGGGAGGAGGCACGGGAGCCGTGGCCCGGGCACGACCACCGGCCACCGCTGGGGCTCCGGCGCGGTGGAGGGAGCCGCAGGAGCAGGGCCGCGGCCAAGTGCAGAGGAGGGGGGGCGCTTGCGGGGGGAGCAGGGGGGAAC
>NC_057811.1:209891992-209918668 GCF_018294505.1 Triticum aestivum | reverse complement strand
GGGTAGTGGGGGTGCTGTCGGTGGGGAGTGGGGGGTGGATAAGGTGGGGTGGCCGGCTGGGCCTGGGGTTTGGCCCAGTTGGGCCAGGGTCAAGTGGGGGGGGGCTCCTCTTTTTGTTTTTTTGTTCTGTTTTCTTTTTTTGTAATTTCTTTTCTTTTATTTATTTGCTTTTCTGTTTTATTTCAATTTAATTTATTTAGGCATTTTATAAAAATATGTTTTCTTTATTATAATTACCCTTGTAATATTCGGCACCCACCGAACATTTTTGTTTCAAATTTTGAAAAGCTTTTATTGTCGACATTAATTTAAATTTGAAATTTGAAACGGTTGGACCTAACGCTAGATTAGCAACAGTAACTGTGGTGATGTGGCACCATTAGCGTGGGATTACTGTAGCTTGATTATCCGGGCATTACAACATTGAGGATGAAGAAGAAGATGACACTATGGGGAATTACGATTCAGACTAATACACATAGTGAAGATGTTGACACTGCTGCTGCGGATGATGATTAGATTGCTTTTGTCGCATTTGCCTTTTAGAAGACATTTTTTATCTACTATGTGAAATTGTGTTTGCTATGACAACTAAAACCTGATGAACGTGTTGTTTAGTATTTTGCTGTGAGAACATCACTTGTTATGTATGTTCATTTGTGTTTGGTGATTGTATGACGACTAAAAGATGATGACATTGTTGTTTAGTTGTACTCATATTTGGCTGTGAAACTTGAATTTGATGACATAGTTTCCTCTTGGACTGCAATTTGCTCGACGTCTTCGAATGGGAACAAATTTGACCCGACAGGGCCTCTGCTAATTTATTTATTTATTACCAAAAGGGCCTATGCTATTTATTTATTTATGAGCAAAGGGGATACCCCCAGATTTCCGTTAATAGATATCATTAGATGTTTACAACACTACGCCCAGCCTGCTACACAGGTTTCATTCATTACTAGTTTCAGCAAAGTGCTCATGTCATAGCCACTGAATACATCACGAGTGCTACATACACTTCAAATAAAGAGACAATCATCCTACAGAGCACATCGATTTTGCCCATTATCTTCACAAGCTCTTTCATCTCCTCATTGCTGTCAAGGCCATTCAGCAGCTATTGCTTGGCCATGATCAGAGGAACTGCATCTTTAACCTTCTCCACTGCATCTTCCTCTTCTGTCGTTCCTTTAGTTACTTGTCCAACACACCAACCTGCTGGTACTGGGATTCCTCGGCTAACCAAATAATCAGCGTAGTTGCATTCCCCCACATCAGCAACTTCCCAGATATACAAATCACACGAATCTTCCCTTTTCTACACGAATCAAATTGGAAGATCATCAACCAAACTATTAAAAAGATGAGCAACTGAAAGCAGTAGAACAACACTTAAAAATATTATTACTGCATGATTCGAGCATTTGTAGAAGACTCGGCCAGGGTTGAGGATTGTGGTTGAGACGCGACGGATGACTCTGCGTGATATGCAGTAGTGGCACCACACCAACGGCAGCGGGTTGCAATGAGCAACCGGCTGCGGTGCGTGTGCCGGTGGGGGTGTGATGAGACCCACGGGCGATGGTACGGGTGGCAACTTGGCGCATATCTGGTTGTTGCCTGTGGAAGAGCAGGTGGACAAGCAGCCAGCGGACATGGTTGCTGCGGCCAGAGCTTCTGCTGCTAGGCACTGTAAGTAGATAAGAGGAGAAGCGAACGTTGGATATGTCAGTTTCTTTACTTGCAGAGTAGCATTGCACCATATATAGTCATAGTCTAGGTTTGGATTCGAACCAGCTACAGGAGCACGTCTCTCTTTTTTCTAAAGCTCAGCAATGTCTCTTTACTGGTACACTAGCTTGTTTTGTACGCCTTCTCAAGTCATTGATTTTCTTTCTTTTTTTTGTGAGGAAGGAAGGAGGACAAAATTGAGAGTTCCTCGGACTCGAACCCAAGACCTCTCGGTTGAAAACCAAGGGTGCTAGTCACTTATGTGGCGAACGTTTCCTGGGAGGAGGACGGTAGACGAACGCATTTTCCTCGCAGTTTTAGTTGCGACGCAAGATCGAACGGTCGCAGTTTCGGGAATGTTATCAGGCGAACGAGCCCAGTTTTTCTTTTCTTCCTATATATAAAAAAGTATGCTACTTGGAGTCAGCTTAGTCAACAAACGATTGTGCCAACCTTGCCCGTTGGATTGGCATTCAATGCCTGTCGTGTTTCTTCAGTCTCTTCTTCCTCCAGCCGCCAAAGCCAAACCAGCGCCGGCGGGACTGCCTGCTCCCACCTCCCACGGCTGGTTGTGCTGCCGCACAAGCATCATGGCCACATCGCACCCTAAAACTCTACGCATCTTCCTTGGCTCCTGTCCGTTCTCGTCCGAGGCGTCACCATCGTCCTCCACCTTGGTTTGCTCGCCGCGGTGCCGCCCTCCGGTGTTGTCAACATGGTCAACAACCAAGAGGAATAAGGAGATGACTGTACATGGTGAGGATGATAGTAGGGACCCAGCAACACACACAATAATTTTGTTTTCGGGACGGAGAAGGGTATCAACTGGCTTGTTCGGGAGCTGTGGCCTGTCTAGCCTAGGCTTTTATTTCATATGTTTAGCACATGACCAACCCAGTCTGTTTTTTTCCTTTCTGAAAATGACTAGCCCAGCTCTTTTGTTTTTTGCAGAATAACCAACATAGGCCTACTTGCTTTTCTACGCCCTGTTGGGCCGAAAATCATTCAAGACGAGGAGGGATGCATTTTGCCCAGAAAATGGGCTATAAGTAATATTAAATGGGCTGTAAAATGAAAAAATATAGCAAACAGGCAAGTAGTTCCAAAATACTATCTTCTTTCGAATTTTGATCATTTAAATTTCATTGTTTTTGTGCAGGTAAAATTTCATTGGACTTAAATTAAGGTATGGTTAGTTTTTAAATTAATTTTAATCTGGCTAGAAATTTTGGGCTGTATGCTGTTTGGGACAGATTTGGAGGCTGACTTGTGGGTGTACTAGGTTGACGTGTAGGAAAGGCTTTGTCAACTTAGTCCACAAACGATTCTAGCACCAGTGACCATTGGATGTTAATCCAACGGCCGTGCTGCTTCTGCAATATATGATCTTCTTGCTCCAGCCGCCCAAACTAGTGCCGGCGGGACTGCCTGCTCTCGCCTCTGATGGCCAGTTGTGCTGCCGCACAGGCCGCACCGCCCCACCCTACTCCATTGCTTGCCAGGCCATTCCTCTACTCACCCACACCTCCTGTTATTTTCCGGCGACGGCAGCCGGACCAGTAAACACTCGTACTCCCCACCGCGTGGGCAACCACTTCCGAGTCTTCCCCGGCTCCGTGTCGCTCCCTTCCTAGGCCTCGCCGACCTCAACCGCGATGTACAAGGAAATGCCTCCTTATTACGCACAAAATAATGATTCCTCCACCTGACATCTGGGACCCATCGTAAGGGCCTCTGTATTTCGCAAGAAAAATGTTCCCCCCGCTGACAGGTCGGACCCACCAACCATATCTTCGCACACAAGGAAGTGCCTCCTTATTACGCACACAAAAATGAATACTCCCCTCCTAGCTGGTACCCAGCATAGTGGGAGGCTAACATGTGGGCCTACTAAGTTGACGGGGACGGAGGGCTTTGTCAACTTAGTCAATATGAACGATTCTAGATCCAGTGACCGTACGATGTCCATCCAACGGCCGTAGTGCTTCTTCAACCTCTGGTCTTCTTGCTCTAGCCGCCAAAAGCAGTGCCGGTCGTGCCGCCTGCTCCTGCCTCCCGTGGTCGGCTGTGCTGCCACGGAGGCCTCACCGGCCCTACTACTCCCACCGCTGGCCAAGCCCTGCGGCAATGACAGCCTCACACCGCAGCCGAACGAGTGAACCCTCGTACTCCTCTCCGCGTGGCCATCCACTGCCGCGTCTTCCCCGGCTCCACGTCATCCACTTCCTAGGCCTCGCTGTCGTCCACCGCCTTGGTGCTCTCGGGGCGGCGTGCTCAATGTGGTGAACGACCGACTTCCATCGGAACAGTATTCTACGTGGAGAGTGAGGGAGTCCTGGATTAAGGGGTCCTCGGGCGTCCGGGCTATGTGACGTGGGCCGGACTAATGGCCGTGAATATATAAGAGATAGGACTTCCTCCCGTGTCCGGATGGGACTCTCCATTGCGTGGATGGAAAGCTTGGCATTCGGATGTGAAGACTCCTTTCTCTGTAAACCGACTCTGCACAATCCTAGGCCCCTCCGGTGTCTATCTAAACCAGAGGGTTTGGTCCATAGAGGCAATCATAATCATAATCATACAGGCTAGACATCTAGGGTTTAGCCATTACGATCTCGAGGTAGATCAACTCTTGTAAACCCCATATTCATCCAAGATAATCAAGCAGGAAGTAGGGTA
Organism: Triticum aestivum; assembly: GCF_018294505.1. Classification (NCBI taxonomy): domain Eukaryota; kingdom Viridiplantae; phylum Streptophyta; class Magnoliopsida; order Poales; family Poaceae; genus Triticum; species Triticum aestivum. Next base: position 209,914,255 of record NC_057811.1, on the reverse strand, counting down.
TTACCTCCATCAAAGGGCCCGAACCTGTGTAAACATCGTGTCCCTGTCTCCTGTTACCTTCAATCCTTAGACGCACAGTTCGGGATCCCCTACCTGAGATCTGCCGGTTTTGATACCGACATTGGTGCTTTCATTAAGAGTTCCTCTGTGGCGTCGGCGACAGGATTGTTGGCTCACCTTGCTATCAAGGACAGTATCACTTCCGGAGGAGCCCTGGCTGCAGGCCAAACCCTCCGGCTGGGCAGCTTTACCATGGCCGCCTGTTCGGCCGTTAAGCCAATGATGACTTCCCAAGTCATCGAAAATCGTCTCCGTGTTGGCGCCGAGTACTCCAAATGGATGGATCCAGCGGATTTGTTGTCTTTAAACGAGCTCCTGGATCGCATCGCCGCCCTAGGGTTGCTTCAGGCTATGATCAGATCGGGCTTAAACCCGACAAGAGAGAAATCAAATCTCTGCCGATCACCCATTAGATAGCGATCGTAGAGGAGCAAAACAACAACGACTCTTCCCCTATGTTGAAAACAAGCTATGTTTGGATTTCCGAGCTCGGAGAGCCGGATACCCGTCTACGGGGGGACACTCCCAGTCCTCCGAACTTAGAATCAGGCGTTGAGCCTAAAGAATCATTGGACATCCCGGAGACCGAACTAATAAACTCGGAAGTTTTTCAAACTCCGGACCCCACATCGGGTCAGGGTTCGGATTTAACGCCACCCACCCACCACAAGCAATATTCGCCAAGAAATTCCGGTCCCCTGGATATATGCGACCTCATGTACATACGACAGCAGACTTAGGAAACAGTCCATCACTTTTGGGTCAGATTCCTCCTTGTCAAGGACAAGATTAAAGATTGCCGCAACGAGGATGCGATTTGAATATTCTGCAATAATTGCACGGACGAAGGAATCCTCAATGCCCTCAACCGCCGTCGCGTACTACACTTCGCTGACTTGGCAGCCATAATACAGAAGTACTGGGCAATGGAAAGCGTCTGGAAAACTCAGACAACCTGCTAGGAACCACCAGCCTTCACGCCACCTCCCTGGCAGGCAAAAAGTATGCACCCTCACGGGGCACCCGACCCCTTAGGCAAGAAAATTAAACCCATTACGGGACGTGGAACCGTTCTTGAGGGATGGCTTGATAAGCCATGCAAAATACACACGACACCGGATACCGAACCAACCCACAGCCTCAGAGCATGTTGGATACTCCGGCAAGTGGCCAAGAGCGGGTGAGGATATCCTCACCAAAAATACCTCAGAGCAACACTCTCCAGAAGACGACGACCTCAGAGTATTGACAGTCTTCGAGACTTTCACCTCAAACAATCGGCACAAGAGGGCACTCCGTGACCTCGCCGAAGTCTTCCAAGTCGCAGCAATAAATCCCTAGAACGACACGGCCACAACTTTTAAGGCCAATGATGAACCAAAATTCCGTTCAGTCCGGGCACCAGCCGCCTTGGTCCTCAACCCAATTGTGGATGGCTTTCGGCTCACTAAAGTGCTCATGGACGGCGGCAGTGGACTGAACCTCATCTACGAGGACACGCTCAATAAAATGCAAATAGACAAAAGCCGCATCGGGCGAAGTAATACAACCTTTCGAGGAATCATTCCCAGTCGGGAAGCAAGATGCGCGGGAAAAATTAAGCTCGACGTGGTATTCGGCATGCCGGAGAACGATCGGTCTGAAGAGATAGCCTTCCAAGTGGCCCCTTTCAAAAGTGGATATCACGCCCTGTTGGGGCGCGATGCATTCACAAGCTTTCAAGCCATACCTCATTACGGGTATAAGAAGCTCAAGATGCCCGGGCCCAACGGTATTATCACTCTCGCCAGTGATATGGACATAGCACTCCGTGCTGAAAACAAAACTGCATCCCTGGCCTTCGAGGCACTATCTGAGGCCCTTGTGGCCGAAGAATTAACCGCACTACGCTCCATGATGGATAGGGATGATGTAATCCTTGATAAGAGCCCCAAATCCACCTCCTTCAAACCAATAGACGAAATAGTCAAATTTCAAGTTCACCCGACGGACCCCAAGAAGACAGCTTCCATCGGGGCACAGTTGTACCCAACGGTCGAGGCCGCATTACGTGCGTACCTGCGCAAGAACTGGGACATATTCTCCTGGCACCCTTTTGATATGCCAGGAATCCAACGCAGGTTGGCCGAACACAACCTCATTATATTGAAGGGATACAAGCCGGTCAAGCAAACACTTCGGTGCTTTTTCAAACACAAATGACAAGCTATGGGGGAGGAGCTAGCCAAGTTAATTGAGGCCGGGTTCATCAGAGAAATAAAACATCCAGACTTGCTAGCAAACTTGGTGATGGTACCAAAGAAGGATAAATCCTGGCGCATGTGTGTCGATTTCAAAGACCTCAACAAGGCCCGCCCTAAGGATCCCTTCCCCCTCCCCCACATCGATCACATCATTGATGCTACTGCATGACATGACTCACTGTGTTTCTTCGACGCATACTCCGGATACCATCAAATCAAAATGAAGGAGCCTGATCAAGCCGCAACGGCATTCATTACCCCATACGAGCCTTTCTGCTTCAATACTATGTCCTTCAGGCTGAAAAACGCCGGCGCCACCTACCAACGCATGAGTCAAACATGCCTGGAGAAACAAATCGGCAAGACGGTCGAAGCATATGTGGATGACGTCGTCATCAAAACTAAGCACGTTGAGTCACTAGTAGACGACCTGCGTCTCACATTCAACAACCTCCGTACATATGACATCATGCTCAATCCGGAAAAGTGTGTTTTCGGCGCCCCCGCCGGAAAACTGCTGGGCTTCATCGTTTCCAATAGAGGAATTGAGGCAAACCTAGCAAAAATCTAAGCTATGTCACAATTGGATAGACCAACAGACATCAAACAGGTCCAAAAACTAGCCGGATGCGTGGCAGCTTTAAGCCGCTTTATCTCCAGGTTAGGAGAAAAGGCATTGCCACTATATCGCCTGCTCCGACGCACCGACCACTTTGAGTGGACGGACGCGGCAACGGCCGGACAGGAAGAAATAAAATCTCTTTTAGCAAGCAACCCAATCCTGGCCGCGCCGAACGTCGGCGAACCCATGTTATTATACATCTCTGCAACACACAAGGTGCTGAGTGCGGTGCTCGTTGTTGAACGAGATGACGACGGACATAAATTCCCACTTCAGAAACCGGTCTACTATGTATCCACTGTCCTCACACCATGCAAATCCCGGTACCCTCATTACCTAAAGATAGCATACGCGGTCTTCATGGCATCCCGGAAGCTACGACACTACTTCCAAGAGTGCTCGATCGCGGTGGCTTCCGAAGTACCACTCAATGACATAATAAACAACCGCGACACTACAGAACAGATTGCCAAGTGGGCGATTGAGCTCTTGCCACTCGATATAAGATACAAACCACGCCGACCCATTAAATCCCAAGTATTGGCCGACTTCGTCGCCGAATGGATAGAGGCCGAACTCCCAAAAGAGTACGGTACATATTCCAACTGGGTCATGGACTTCGATGGCTCTAAAATGCTGGACGGTTTAGGAGCGGGCGTTGTCTTAACGACCCCCATAGGAGACACAGTCCAGTACGTACTCCAAATATTATACACATACTCCAATAACGCAGCCGAATACGAGGCCTTATTGCACGGTCTTCGGATGGCTCTGTCCATGGGCATACAAAGCCTGGAGGTGCGCGGGGATTCAAATCTCGCAATATCCCAAATAAATGGAGACTTCGACACCAAAGATCCGAAGATGGCGGCCTATCATAATGCCGTACTCAAAATATCAGCTCGATTCGAGGGACTCGAGTTTCATCATGTGGCTCGAGAAAGTAATCAAGCGGCGGATTTCCTTGCTCGCATCGGCGCCAAGCGTGACCCCGTCCCCCCTAACATCTTTTTGGAAAGGCTCTTCAAGCCATCCGTGGTGTGGCAGGATGAGAGCGGCAACACTAGTCCGGATCCAATTATACCCCAGATTCCGAACACAATAATGATATCATCGGGGGCTCGGCCACCGAAATAACACCATCGGCCCATCAAATAATGGCAGTAATTCTCCCATGGACCGAACCCTTCTTAGCCTACCTCAATAGGCGAGAGCTCCCTGAGGATCAGAATGAGGCTCGATGCATCCTTTGGCATTTGAAAGCCTACAAGGTTCATGAAGGAGAGCTCCACAAGAAGAGCACTACCGGAATACTTCAAAGATGTATCTTCGAAGAAGAAGGACGATAGCTCATGGCCGAAATCCATGCTGGTCTCGGCGGTCACCACGCCACGGCTCAGGCTCTTGTAAGTAAAGCTTTCCGCACCGGTTTCTTCTGGCTGACGGCCCGAGCAGATGCACAGGACCTTGTCCGACGTTGTGTAGGATGCCAGCTTTTCCCCAATCAAAGCCATATGCCTCCTACCGCCCTACAAACAATCCCCATTACTTGGCCTTTTGCGGTCTGGGGGCTTGATATGGTCGGACCCCTTAAAGGGGGAAGCCATAAGAAAAAATATCTGCTTGTCATGGTAGATAAATTCACTAAGTGGATAGAGGCCAAACCAGTTAAAACGGCCGAAGCCGGACTAGTGATAGACTTCATATCCGGTGTCGTACACCGTTATGGTGTCCCACACAGCATCATCACCGATAATGTCTCCAACTTTACACACGACGAAGTGCAAACCTGGTGTGCTAACCTGGGCATCAAGCTCGATTATGCCTCCGTCTATCACCCACAAACAAACGGTCAAGTCAAACGAGCTAATGGTCTTATCATGAGCAACATTAAGCCTAGAATAGTATGGTCTTTAAAAGAGTCAGACAAACACTGGGTCGAGGAGCTCGACTTCATATTATGGGGGCTGTGGACCATGCCCAATCACACTACCGGTTACACACCATTCTTCATGGTGTACGGCGCGGAGGCTGTTTTTCCCTGCGACATCATTCATGACTCACCTCGATTGTGCATGTACGAAGAGAGAGAAGCCGAGCTGGATTGGCAGGACAGTCTAGATGCCCTGGAGGAGGAGCGAGACATTGCAAAAGCCCATTCCGCATTATATCAACAACAATCTCGCAGATACCAAAGCAGAGAAGTGCGGGCCAAGACTTATAATGTTGGTGAACCATTTCTACGCTTGCCAGAAAAGAAAAAGGACAAACTCAAGCCCAAGTGGAAGGTCCCTTCATTATAGATGAAGTTCTCACTGGAGGTGCCTACCGTTTGCGTGATGCATCGGATAATCGCTTAGAGCCGAACCCGTGGAATGCCGCCAGACTCCAAAGATTCTACGCCTAGAGCCGGACTCATCGTTCGTTTTATTTTTCTCCTTTTTCCATTTTTCTCTCATTAAATTTTTTTCTTTAGCTTAATAGCTCTTGTGCGGCTAGACCGCACACTTATGAGGTACACATCCTTAAATGTATACGCCGTAATACATTGGGGCTTCTTTTATAGAAGCTTATTATCATTTTCCGAGCATCAAGCTCACCACATATGTGTCCTTTTCTAATATATACCTTTTCTTCGCCATTATATGCACCTTTATGACTTAAGTTTTTGCCAAGCTGGGTTGGCTGGCTCCTGTGCTTATGCCCTACGTTCCCGTTTGTTTGGCTAGGGCATAAAGGGAGCACCTCTGCGATTGTTACAGCCGGGTCATATGGACTTGTAGCTCAGACTGGGTGAAGCCGAAAGCTAGCGTTTTTAAGGGAATAATCGGTCAGTGGACTAAAGACGTTTTACCCTCGTTGCACTATGAATCCTGAAATATTACGTATACTGCGATTTTTTGAATCACAGTTTGGGCATGCATACTAACGCATGTTCACCCAGAGAAAGGAACCCTTAATAGAATGATTCTCCCTGGAAGATGTTTCTTATGATCAATAAATAATATAACATAGCTAGCCGGATATAACTTGTCTGTACAAGCAACTATGACACCTACGCCTGGTTTCCACGCATGCCCCGGTATTTATCACCGGTTCGGTATTCGGAAACACTCCGCACCTTCGGGTCCGGAGGTCGAAGCAAAAAGGTCTGCCATGACAATCGTTTTACAACTCGGTAGGGACAAATTTGTCAATTGAAGTACAAACTCACTTGGACTCAAAAACTTCTTCTTCCTCTATACCGTCTAAGAGGCTGTCTAGCTTACAATCCTGTTGTGAAAACTTGGCGGATATCTTTACTTGGTAATATACCAAGCTCACTGGAATCTCTTGTCCATCTGACCCTTGAGGTCCAACCCGGGCCATATGATTCGGATCAAGTTCGGTGTACCGCGTTTTCACCATGGCCCAGGTCTCTCGCGCGCCTTCCCAGCAAGCCGATATCTTCCATAATCTAAAGCAGCGCCGAGCTCCCTTGAATAGCTTCACAAGCTCCTCCAAACTTCCTAGAGGGGATGCGGATGGCCATAAAGCCTTGGCAACACTCCACATCACTTTCCGAGCTCGATCGTGCACTTGGGACAGCTCTTGCAGCAGATCGCCTTGACATCTGGACATTTCCTCCTCGGGCCGAACAGTCAGCATACCTGCAGACATAAATCTGTTAACTCATTTCTTTACCGCACTACATGAAGGTAAGTTCACAAGCATACTGAATATGCCGCCCCGTAGTGTCCTGTTCACTTTTACGGCGTCCACTAGTTGGGCTCGCACGCCTTTTAGCTCTTCGCCCAGCAGGGTGTTGGAATCCTGCAGCTTGTTCTTATCATCCATGGTCCGTGTGAACACACGTTCGCCAGCGGCCAGTTACTTTTCGGCCTGATGTTTACCCGCCTGCGCGACCTTCAGTTCCTATTTAAGTTGATCTAACGGTCCTGTCATGGGAAATACAACAGTATTAACATTACTGGTATATGATTATATTTTCTAGATGAAGAAGAACACTACCAGGCTGTGCCTCCTTGGATTTCCCCAGTTCGGCGGTAATAAGCTGGGTCCGACACTTTTCCAGCTCATGAGATAGCATGTCGTTCTTCTCCGTGAGTGCCTGATTATACCATGATCCTTCAATCAGTTGTTTCAACTGCTTCAAGTCTCGGGGGCTGCTGGTATATGATTACCAGATCTATACAATGCGTACTTACCCGCATATCTTTCAAATGCTGGTCAGTGGCTCTAGCAAGCCCATCCCGAGCATCTCGGATGTACGCATCAGCCGAGCTGAAGGCATTGAATGCCTCTTTAATAAAGCTGGGGTCACGAAGAGCGGCCCTCCGGCGCCAATGATTCATGGCGCTCTCTACTTCAAAGTTCGTGACGGATACATATCCGAATCCTCTCAAGGAGGAAAATCTGGCGTCACACCCGTGTCAGCCACCACCCTAGAGGCAGGGTCTGGAACCTGATTGGTGGAGGCGCGACTGGCAGGATACCCAGACATAGTTCGTCGGATGCTCTTCCCGATAAAACATAGCGGACAATGTCACGGTTCGATGTGACCGCCATGGGGCATATTTAAAGTCATACCTCTTTGATGAAGGCTCGGCCGTGCTGTCATTTGCATTCCTCTTCGAAGACCCGCCTGGCGCAGGTGCCGCTCTCTTACGAGACACCTCTGGTGCATCATGGCACGCCGAGCGCCTCCCCTTTGTAGGACAAGACAGTGCGGTGGGTGAGGCATAATGAGGAAGCTCTTTCGGAGGAGATGTCTCCTGACTACTTACATATGGAGCAGGCCTATGGAATCCCGCGATAACCTTCTGCCATTCCTATTAAAAATGGACGGGTTAATGTCAATTAAACATGACTCAAGAGAGGATTGAGTAAGGTGGCGGGATTAAAACTCACCTAGTGAGGAGGATTGTACATGGAAAATCCATCTCGGTGCTTAAGACGGGTGAACTCCTCTTTCTCCCCTTTATACAGATCGGCCAATATTGTGGCCAGGGCGGCGGGGGTGTCTGGACCCTTTCATCTGCAGCGTGAGGCATCATCTTCTCCATTGTAGTGCCACATAGGGAGCCCTCTGAATTGGAGTGGCTGAACACCTCGCGCTATGGAAGTTGCCATTACCTTGATTATTGATAATCCGTACTGGTCAAGTGTCCTTATCTTGCCCATTAATTGTTGGACTTCCGTGCTATCTTCCTCCGCGAGGCTCCGCGGATGCCAGCTGTGGCATTTCCTCAATGGAGCGCTGGAAAATTCCGGAAGGCCCATTCGTACTGGGTCGGGGAGAGCGACATCTTTGATATAAAACCACTCTGAGGGCCACTCTTCGGACGCCTTCTTCGGCGTGCCGGACAGGCATCCGGTCCCGGCTATGCGCCATAACTTGGTGCCACCCACCTCGAATACAGATCCCTTTTGCGTGCAAGGGACGAGGCAGAAAAGCTTCCTCCATAACTCAAAATGGGCCTCGCAGCCCAGGAATAGGTCGCAAAGAGCGACAAAGACCGCGATGTGTAGGATAGAGGCCGGAGGCCGTAGTACTCCAGGAGACCTCAGCGAAAAGGGTGGATTGGAAATCCGACGCCTCTTAATAAGAAGGAGACGAAGCATACTCGCTCCCCCTGGTTGGATTGGGGGAATATTCCGCCAGGGCTTCGCCGGTGAAAGAGGTTAATCCTGCCTGAACGTGGACTAGATCCGCAGCGGGAACGAATCCCTAGGTTCAAAGCTTAACCAGCTGGTCATGGGATACTGAACATCTCTCCCAATCGCCTTTTTCGAAGCCATGAGGGCGGGAGGAAGAACTGGGAGCGCTAGCCATGTTCGAATGTTTTCTCCTGGCAAGCTCTAAGGATTTTCCGCCTGGTGTGGAATGGCATCTGAAATCCAATCCCTTTAAATAGATGCCTTTCTTACATGGCCAGGGTCTTATGTGCAAAAAATACTCTAACCTTTTTTATTCGCTCGACACGTGGAAGCAGAAGCAACGGAGGCGCAGAAGCCAAAGGGTATGACATTAAATGAAAAGTCGAGTATAACTCTTCGGGTCAGATGCTTTGAAGTATTCGGAGGAGGAACCCGCCTTGCAATGCGGAAGACAATCTGCGCGTCGGACACATCGTTATTGAAGCCTGGTTCGGGAGCTACCGAGGGAGTCCTGGATTAAGCGGTCCTCAGGCGTACGGGCTATGTGACGTGGGCCGGACTAATGGGCCGCGAAGACACAAGACATAAGACTTCCTCCCGTGTCCGGATGGGACTCCCCTTTCCGTGGATGGCAAGCTTGGCGTTCGGGTGTGAAGATTCCTTTCTCTGTAAACCGACTCTGTACAATCCTAGGCCCCTCCACTATCTATATAAACCGGAGGGTTTAGTCCGTAGAGGCAATCATATTCATAATCATACAGGCTAGACATCTAGGGTTTAGCCATTACGATCTCAAGGTAGATCAACTCTTGTAAACCCCATATTCATCCAAGTTAATCAAGGAGAAAGTAGGGTATTGCCTACATCAAGAGGGCCCGAACCTGGGTAAACATCTGTCCCTGTCTCCTGGTACCTTTGATCCTTAGACGCACAGTTCGGGACCCCCTACCCGAGATTTGCCGGTTTTGACACTGACAGAGAGGCTGACAGCTAGGTCCACGGCCGCACCAAGGAAGTGCCTCCTTATTACGCGGAAAATTATGATTCCTCCACCTGACTGCCGGGACCCACCGAACGGGCCACCGTATTTCGTGAAAAAAAGTTTCCCCCCTGACTGCTAGGACCCACGAGCTACATCTTCGCACGCAAGGAAGTGCGTCCATATTTCGGGCAAAAAATGAGTCGCCCCCAGACTGCTGGGACCCACCAGCTACATCTTCGCATGCAAGGAAGTGCCTGACAGTCGGGACCCACCTGGTCGAAGCGTACGTATCGTTGTCATTCTAGTCGCGAACGTGTACGTACATACTGGTCGATGTAGAGGCGCGCACGTGTCGTAGTAGAGGCGCACACGTAGCATGTACACGTACATACAGCGGCCAGGGTGCAAGAAAGTAAATATGGCCACGTACGTACATACTGGCGGGGTCTCGAACGCCTACTCGTGCATACATATGGCCAGGGCTCGTGTACATGGCTGGGTCGGAACGGAGAAACTACGTCGTCCTCGTGTTCATCGGGAGCCAGCTGTCTTGGATGGAACAGCCGATGAAAACGAGGCCTGGCGTACTATAGAATGGAGGAAACGGCCTTGTGTTCGACCGTCCACTGTCGAAACGGGGTCCTGTTCATTTGGAGGGGTCTGGCGTACCGCAAAATGGAGGAAATGGACTTCTCTTGGTCAAAACGGGGTCCTGTTGATCGAGAGGGGTGTGGCGTACCGCAAAACGGAGGAAACGGACTTGTGTTGGAGCGCTACGGTCGAAACGGGGGTCCTGTTCATCGGGAGGGGTGTGGCGTACCACAAGACGGGACTCCATGTGATACTGTTCATCTCCACTGTCGACCTCCTCCAGCCTCCACGGGCTACTGTTCATCCACCGTCGACCTCCTCCAGCCTCCAGCTGCGACTGTTCATCCACATGCTCCTGTTCATCCAGCCTCCACCGCGCGCTCCTCCAACGGCTACTGTTTAACCAGCCCACGGGGTCCTGTTAAACCACCCCTCCACGGGCTACTGTTCATCCAGCCCTCCACCGGCTACTGTTTAACCAGCCCTCCACGGGGTCGTCCTGTTCATCCAGCCCTCCACGGGGTCCTGTTCATCCACCCCCAACCGGCTCGATAAATCGGGGTCCTGTTCATCCTGCGGCAACGGCCTCTATTACCACGGGGTCCTGTTCATCCAACCCCCACCGGGAACTGTTCATCCAAACCCCCTCCAACAATGCTCACTGTTAATCCAGCGGCAGCATGGATCAGCTTCAGTTAGCAGCTGTAGCGAAGGAATCGCTCGATCGGGTTCCGTTAACAGCAAGGGATTGATCGATCGCTCAGATTCAGTAACGTGTAGCCTGCAGTGCAATCGCTCGGGTTCAGTTAGATCCCAACGCCTCGCTCGAGTTTAGTTAGAGTGCATCGCCTCGCACATGCGCGTACGTGTACGAGAGAAACGTGCATCGCTTGGCCCCCGACCACCCACCGTAACCGGGAACTCCCCGATATTTTCCTCGCCCTTGCTTCTACCATGGTTTTTTCCATCATGGAGGGCCCAAAGAATGTCATGCAGCCGCATCTCCGGCCCGCCCAGGACGAAAAGCCCATTTTCTGTCATGATTTTTTGTCATAGAAGTAGGAGCCCACCACATCTATGATGATACCAGGTTTTGTCACAATTATCGTTATAGAATTGTCATAAGCATGACAGGAAAAAAATCCGTTCGGCCCAAAATGTCACGGATGTGTCTTTTTTTGTAGTGTAGACGAGACGGAGAATGAGAACAGCCCGACAAGGCCAGATGTGGATCAGGACTAAGAAGAGCAAGACAGCGGAGACCACCCCAAGGACGTGTCAAGGAAGAAAGTGGTGTAGTGCCCAGTGTACTTCGTCAGCTCCCTATTGCAGGGGGCTAGATCCAGGTACTCTGGTGTGCAAAAGTTGAGTTTTGGCCTTATCATGGCCTCAAGGAAACTGCACCACTACTTCCAAGCCCATGAGATCATGGTGGTCACCCGCTTTCCTTTGCAAAGGATACTTCAAAACCCTGAGGCTACTGGAACAATAGTGGAGTGTGCATTGGAATTATCCAGCTTTGGCCCGAAGTTTGAAAGCACGTCAACAATTCAGAGCAGGGCATTGGTAGAATTTATTACAGAATGGACGCCATCCCCTGATGAAGAAGTGCTGGAAATAGTTGTTCCTGGCAAGGAAGCGCCCCAAGAATGAATTATGTATTTTGATGGTGCCTTCTCCCTACAAGGTGTAGGGGCTGGCATGCTTCTCGTTGCTCCAACTGGAGAGCACCTGAAGTACGTCGTTCAGATGCATTTTCCCCGGGAGGAGGCTACCAACAATACAGCAGAGTATGAAGGGCTCCTTGCCGGGCTCAGGATTGACATTGAATTGGGAATCAAGAAGCTGATCATTCGAGGCGTTTCACAACTTTTGGTGAGACAAGTCAACAGGGATTATCAAAGTCCATTGATGGAGGCCTGCGTTGAGGAAGTGAGAAGACTAGAGGAATTCTTTGACGGATTGCAAACAGAGTATGTACCCCGTGCGGAAAACAGCATTGATGATCATCTATCAATGTGTGTAGCGCAGAAGCTTCCTGTGGAACAAGGAACTTTTGTTCTCCATCTTACTCAGCCCTCCGTATCCCCAGCAACAATGGCCCAAAAGAGGAGGAAATTGGACTTTGGTAAGCCTCTCCCGGTAGATCCTCTCAGGGCTCCTGGTAGGGACCCTGTCGGAAACAACTCCCCTTCAACTGCTGGGCTGCACCCTCCTGCCGAGCCACTGGTTCCCGCGGTCGAGGAACGCGCTCCCGCAGATGAGGAGGTGCAGCTTGTCCTTGTTGCCGAGCCCTAGGCTCCAACTTGGGTAAGGCACATTGTCCACTTCCTTCAAACCGGAGAACTTCCTGAAGAGCATGAAGAAGCTGAAAGAGTAGCCCGGAGGGCCAGTATGTATCAGTTTGTCGATGACACACTATACAGAAGGAGGCCCAATGGTGTGAAATTGAAGTGCATTCGTCGGGAAGAAGGAAAGAAACTGTTGGCGGAAATACACAAAGGCATGTGTGGCTCCCACATTGTTCAAGGGCATTAGATTGGAAAGAATTACCGCAAGGATTCTATTGGCCCATAGCCCTCCAGGATGTGGTCGAGCTAGTCACCTAATGAGAAGCCTGCCAGATCCATTCCAAGAACATCCATATGCATGCCCAAGCTCTTCAGACAATCCCTTTGTCATGGCCGTTTTTGGTCTGGGGGCTCGATATCGTCGGCCCTTTCCCCCGAACCGCCGGGGGCTTTCAATTCGTGTTCGTTGTCGTCGACAAGTTTACAAAGTGGCCGGAAGTAGAAGCCGTGGGAAAGGTCACTGCTCAGTCAGCTATCAAGTTCTTGAAAGGATTTGTGTGTCGCTTCGGGGTCCTTGCGCGAATCATCACCGACAACGGCACCCAGTTCACGAGCCGCGCCTTCATGCAATACGTTCATGCCCTCGGAAGCAAGATCTCATTCGCCTCTATTGCACATCCCAAAAGCAAGGGACAAGATGAGAGGGCAAACGCTAAAGTGTTGCGAGGTCACAAGACAAGAACATTTGAGAGGATGTAGAAGTGTGGCAGGCGATGGATCGATGAGCTGCTGGTGGTTCTTTGGTCCCTCAGAATGACACAAAATCGAGCTACCGGGCAGACTCCCTTCCCCCTAGTTTAAGGGGAGGAAGCAGTTATCCCTGGGGAACTCATTTATGGGTCACCTCGAGTGCTTGCCTATGATGAAGTAGCACAGGTTCAACACCGGTGTGACGACGCTGTGCTTCTAGAGGAGAACCATCTCCGGGCTGCTATGGGTGCTGCACGCTACCAACAAGCCCTGTGTTGCTATCACAGCCGCAGGGTTCATGCCCGGTGATTTGAGGAAGGCGGCCTTGTCCTTAGGCCCGTTCGGTCCACCAAGGGTGCAAACAAGTTGGCGCCGAAGTGGGAAGGCCCTTACGGGATAATACGAGTCACCAGACCTGGCGTAGTCAATCTGGAGACCGGAGATAGCATTTAATTGTCAAACTCATGGAATATTGAGCATCTCCGCAAGTTCTACCCGTATGGCGCGACTATCGGGCCCTGCCCAGCAGCCACCCTTTTGTACAGGCCTTGCCTCAGTTGCATGTAACGCCTTGTACAAAGCTAGGCGCAGACCCTGAGCAACAGAGAAATAAATGAAGTGCTGGGGGCCCCCGACAAGTTGCATGCATGCATAAGCATTTCATGATCATCGCATGTTCATGTACATAAGATCGCATTTGGCATCATTTTCATCGACATAAACTACAGGCTCCTGCCGCAGACTTGGCCTCCAAGAGGAGATGGAAAGATGAAGCCTGCACTGCGATCTCCGGCAAGCCAAACAGATAAGTTCTTTCTCTTATCCATATGTGTTCGGTAAGTGAAGACTTGTGCATAAGAAAAGCTCGCTGCTTTTTGAAACTTAGGTGCTCCCATCCCTTGACTCGAACTTTGCTTCGGTCGGGACGGTTGCAGTGACCTTTGATGAAAAAAGATTGGCGGGGACTGGTCTCTCTTCATGATTTGTGCCCGATAGGCTTAACTCCCCGGCAGCAAAACAGAGGGTACCAGTAGGGTAGCCTGCCGGGGGAAACTTGTTTATTTAAAAATATAGATGCATCCCACCTCTGCATGGACATATACATGCACGAGCGCCTGGAAAGGTTTATCTTTTTCTCAATATGTTGATCAAACTAGTACAGACCTTACAGAACACAAACTTGTATTCAAAAGATTACATTTTTTTAAACTAAAACTTGGCTAGTGCCTACATATTTAAGATTGAAAAAAGATAAAATGCCCGTGATGCCTTCACTTTTTCCTCTCCTTCTCCAAAACTACAGTAAGAGACGAAGAAGGTGGAGAGAAAGCCCAACTGGGATTCGGCGCCTCCCTAGGATTAGGGCGGCACCGTTTCCTGGCTAGGAGGAAGAAACCGGAGGGCAGAAGCGGATGGTGGTGCTGTCGAAAGCTCGGACGGGGGCGATGGTGTCACCGGAAAACACGACTCGTCAGAACGGTCGTCCCCGTTCTTGACGCGTCATGGGTTGCCGCCACCTTCCGCACCACTGCCACCCGAAGCCTCTGCCGCAATAGCCTAATTGAGCGTCATGCTCTCCGGGTAATCCCCCAAAGAGCATGCTCGTACCCGAGGGCCCGAAGATCAAGAACCACCGCGCGTTATGGAAGCATACATGGGAACGAGGAGCTCTCCCACACGCCAAGCGGACGGTGCCTGGGGACGTCAGGTCCACCTTTACCAATGGCAAGTCCGTTCTACGACCTCCCTCCCGCGCCGTGAGTGGAGGGGGAATAGGCCACGGTCGACTACCACGCCTTGCGCCCATTGTGAGGCTCGGCGTGGTGTCGCTTGCGTCGCCCCTCACTAAAATTGAAGCAAGGGATGGCCAGGCTGCGAGGGCGCTGGAGTCACCACCCCGGTGCCACCGCCGCGCCGCCCGTGTACCCTCCTGAAGCATGCAGGAAGATGAGGAAGGGATTGCGCCCCAACGGAGGCGTAACCGCGCCTCCTCCTGGCTTGGACCAGACTCACTCCCTGAGCATCAGCACGAGCATTCAACATTCACTACTGCAGGATACTGCTAACACGACACTACGATCAGAGACACTTTGACGAAACTGTGTGTGATGCAATAATCGCAAACGCTGGTGTAAAAACCCGTCAAAAAAGGCGCAAAACGTTTGCGATGGCGGAGCCATCAAACACAATTCATATTTTAGTTGCTTGTGCGATGCAAGGGGCATAATTAATCCATTCAAATTGTTTGCAATAGGCAGAACAACAGAAACGGGCAGCCATATCAATGTGTGTGCGATATACGGCATACGGTTCACTCGGACGAACTATTTTCGATTAGGGAACACAACAGAAACGGTTCAACTTAACAAGATGTGTGTGATATGCGGCATACAGCTCACATGGATGAACTATTTCCGATGAGCCAAAAGAACACAAACAAGTCGTGTAAACAAGATGTGTGTGATACGTGGCAAACAGCCGACTCGGATGAACTGTTTGCGATGAGAAATTACAACACAGACGGTTAATACAGTTAGTTCGTGTGCGATTTTGTGTGTTCAAATAACTTTGAAAAATGCAAACTAGTTGTTTGCGGAGGCTAGGAGTATCACACACGATGCGTCTGCGAATACTCGTGTGTGATGATTAGTAAGTTACACATACGTTTCCTTATGTTAACATGTGTGTGAATTTGCACTATGGACAGTTAATATGCAAATGCCTTGTGGACATCGGGCACACGCTTAAAGTCAATGAACTGTGTACGATACTAATACTTTCCATGAAAATTTAAGAACATGGGTAACCGCATTTGAGTAACATATATATAGTGGTTACACTATTCGACAAAAGGAGGATCTTCGTAACACAGTTTTGACAACCATATGGTCCATATCTACATACTTAACATAGTAACAGTTAGCACATTTTAAGAGGCTGAGGGCCAACAACCACAACTATCCGCTGGAAGCAACTTGATCATGGTGACTTGGCATCTCGTCAATGAAAAGGAAGAGCCCTCCGGTGCCTTGGTAAAGCATGAGTATAACAGTGTCTCCAATTTTCCAATATGGATGCATTGCCACGACAAGCGAGAACTTATTAATTTGAATGGTTCCATTTCTATGGGAAATGCAGTACCTTGCAATCACTTTGGCATTATTAGCAGGGACAAGTGTAATTCGACCACGCCGGGAAGTGGATCCAGGAACTGCTACAGTGGGCAATTTCTATTGGCATGTAGAATAAAAACCAATTATAACATATCATTGAAGATATATATATATATATAGTTTATGAGCATCAACATTAAAATAAGACTTTTTACCAGCATTTGTGCACACAATTGGTCTTGTTCAATGTGTGCACCACATGTCTAATTAATCCCATCCAAAATCCAGCGTTCATACGATGTGCTATATCTGTCAGATTATCAACAAAGTTTATGACATGCTTCAAGTCCTTCAAGTGAAATTTGGTACGCTTAGTGACATACAGATCGTTCACTATGCATCCAACATATCCTGCTTAAAAAGTGGAAAGGTATCATTTATTCAGAACATGGCAGAAGAATATATAGTGCGCATAAATTGGTAAATAGATTTGTTACTACCTAGTAATGAAGTCAGAATAAGAAATCACAATTGGTTGCTTAAATACTGATCAATTAGACAGAACAAATACCCCGATTTTGCTAAGTAACATGACAACATGGAGAAAGTTGAAAGGACACTAACCTCGATCAGACTTTGATCGGCTGATGACACTAGGGAAGTAAACATCCATGTTAATTAGACCAGGCTCTGGTGCATACACTAGAATTTTATTGCCAGCTTTCACTTCATAACACGTAGACATTTTTCTCCAAAGGTCCGCATTAAAATAGGAGTGACCATCTTTATCAAGTTTTGCGCTAACCGTCATTGTAAATCCATGTTGCGTTGTTAATATGACATCCTGGGAGTCATCAACAAAGTAAAGCCGAAGATTTCCTTCTACTCCTGTTCTTGCAAAGCAAGGGATGTACTGCTTGAAATGAAAATTAAGATCGTAAATTAGATATATTGAAATAACAGAGCAAGATGCAAATATGGGAGTAACTGATAGAATAGATCAATATATAGATGAATGCAAAGTACAAAAATATAGAATAAAAAATAGATAATGTAACAAAGATTTGATGCAAATATATAGATAATGTAGCAACAGACGGTATATGTTCACAAATTTAGGCCATGTCGACCGCGGTAGGTTGAGATTGAACATACCGAGCGCTCCCTAAAGTCATCCGAAATGGTGAGATAGAACTTCGTTTCTGACTGGCCACGACCACACTTGCCCAATTTATGCACGCATTGTGGACACATGAATGAACACCCACGAATCAGCTAGAACAAAAATGATTCCATAGCTATTTCCGCCGGTTGATTAACAGCGACGGACGGACTGCGATAAGAGATGAGTGAATATTTCGCCAAGTTGATTACCTTCTCCATGAGAAAAATCCCCGGCCCAATCCCGCAGAAAACCCCAGTCGACCAGAGTCTAGAATGTCGGTCCAGATAGGGGGCGGAAAAGCGGTAGACAACAGCCGTCGAGCTTATTGTGGTTGCGGAGATAGAAGTTCATTAGGTGCAGAGTTGTGGAGGAGTCCGCGGCGAGTGGGTGGGGACGAAGTTCCTTTTGCATGTGTGAGTGAACACACACGGTTGATAGAGGCAACAGAGATAAATCGTGTGCAATACTAAATCACCGAGATTGAATGGGAATCCAAATCTCATTTGTCCTTCATCCACAAGTCATTCTCTATGATGAACATAAACCCTGCTAATCACCGTGTTCCAATTTGACACTTTTCCGGGTTAATTTACAATATTTAGGGGATTATGTGCATTTTGTAGGCATTAATGCACATAATTCAAATTCAAACAATTGGTGCTTGAAAAGGTGCACAAGAACGGTCTGGAAAAACCATACTTATGTTATTTAGTAAATTCTCAAGCCTTTTACAAGGAATGGGCAGAGATTTCAAGGGAATGTGTGGCAATAGCCAGCCACAAACTATAGAACAATGAAATACGTGCTTGAAAAGGATGACGCCTGGCATGGTGCCATCGTATGGCCTCACCGTGCCCTGGTTAAAAGCTGTAAAGGTTTGATTTATGTCATCATGCACGCCCTTCATAAATAGAACCATCACCGAGGAAGTTCAACGCTTTCGAGACGGAAATCACCAAGATTGAAGGGGAATCCAAATTTCCGTCCTAGTTTGTCATTCAATTTTTTTCCAACGATCAACATACCGCCTCAAATGAAACATGTTCAAATTTGACATTTTTTCGGGCTCATTTACCATATTTAGGGGATTATGTGCATTTTCTAGGCATTAATTATGCACATAATTCAAATTCGAGCAATCAGTGCGTGAAAAGGTGCAGAAGAACGGTCTAGAAAACCATGCTCGTGCTATCAGTACATTCTCATACCTTTGACAAGGAATGGGCAGATATTTCAAGGAAATGTGTGCCAATAGTCAACCATAAACGCGTTGTTTACTGGGTTAACAACTATACAAAAATGAAATACATGCTTGGAAACCAAGACACCTGGTGTGGTGCCATGGTACGGCCTCACCGTGCCCTGGTAAAAATTTGATAATGTTTCCTTATGTCGTCATGCAAGCCTTTCATAAATCGAACCATCACAGGTTAAGTTTCATGGTTTTGAGGTGGAAATCACCAAGATTGAAGGCGGATGCAAATTTCCTTTGACCTTTGTCCATGAATTTTTTTCTACGTTGAACATACACTACAAATCACCGTGTTCAAATTTGGCACTTTTCCGGGTTCATTTGTCATACTTAGGGGATTGTGTGCATTTCCTTGGCATTAATGCACATAATACAAGTTCAAACAATCGGTGCATGAAAGGGTGCGCAAGAGCGGCCTGGAAAACCATGCTCGTGCCATTTAGTAAATTCTCATGCCTTCTACAAGGAATGGACAGATATTTCGATGAAATGTGTGGCAATAGTCAACCACAAATGTTTGTTTGTTGGGTTTTCAATTATAGAAAAAATGAAATAAATGCTTGAAAAACATGACACTTGGCATGGTGCCATGGTATGACATCACCAGGCCCTGGTAAAAATTTGCGAAGGTATGGCTTATGTCGTCATGCACGCCCTTCATAAATCGAACCATCACTCAGGAAGTTCCATGCTTTCGAGAGGGAAATCACCAAGATTGAAGGGGAATCCCAATTTCCATCCTAGTTTGTCATTCAATTTTTTTCCAACGATCAACATACTGCCTCAAATGCAACGTGGTTAAATTTCACATTTTTCCAGGCTCATTTACGATATTTAGGGGATTATGTTCATTTTCTGGGCATTAACTATGCACATAATTCAAATTCGAACAATCGGTACATGAAAAGGTGCACAAGAATGGTCTGGAAAACCATGCTCGTGCTATTCAGTATATTCTCATACCTTTGACAAGGAATGGGTAGATATTTCAAGGAAATGTGTGCCAATAGTCAACCATAAACGCGTCGTTTACTGGGTTAACAACTACACAAAAATGAAATACATGCTTGGAAACCAAGACACCTGGTGTGGTGCCATGGTATGGCCTCACCGTGCCCTGGTAAAAATTTGATAATGTTTCCTTATGTCGTCATGCAAGCCTTTCATAAATCGAACCATCACCGGTTAAGTTTCATGGTTTCGAGGTGGAAATCACCAAGATTGAAGGGGGATGCAAATTTCCTTTGACCTTTGTCCATGAGTTTTTTTCTACGTTGAACATACACCCTGCAAATCACCGTGTTCAAATTTGGCACTTTTCCGGGTTCATTTGTCATATTTAGGGGATTGTGTGCATTTCCAAGGCATTAATGCACATAATACAAGTTCAAACAATCGGTGCATGAAAGGGTGCACAAGAACGGCCTGGAAAACCATGCTCTTGCCATTTAGTAAATTCTCATGCCTTTTACAAGGAACGGACAGATATTACGATGAAATGTGTGGCAATAGTCAACCACAAATGTTTGTTTGTTGGGTTTTCAACTATAGAAAACATGAAATAAATGCCTGAAAAACATGACGCCTCGCATGGTGCCATGCTATGAGCTCACCATGCCCTGGTAAAAGTTTGAGAAGGTTTGGCTTATGTCGTCATGCACGCCCTTCATAAATTGAACCATCATCGAGGAAGTTCCCTGCTTTCGAGAGGGAAATCACCAAGATTGAAGGGGAATCCAAATTTCGTCCTAGTTTGTCATTCAGTTTTTTCTAATGAGCAACATACCGCCTCAAATGCAACTTGTTCAAATTTGACATTTTTCCGAGCTCATTTACCATATTTATGGGATTATGTGCATTTCCTAGGCATTAATGCACATAATACAAGTTCAAACAATCGGCGGATGAAAGGGTGCACAAGAACGGCCTGGAAAACCATGCTCGTGCCATTTAGTAAATTCTCATGCCTTTTACAAGGAACGGACAGATATTTCGACGAAATGTGTGGCAATAGTCAACCATAAACGTTTGTTTATTGGGTTTTCAACTATCAAAAAATGAAATAAATGCTTGAAAAACATGACGCCTGGCATGGTGTGCCATGGTATGACCTCACCATGCCCAGGTAAAACTTTGAGAATGTTTGGCTTATGTCGTCATGCACGCCCTACATAAATCGAACCATCACCAAAGAAGTTCCATGCTTTTAAGAGGGAAATCACCAAGATTGAGGGGGAATCCGAATTTTCTTTGTTTTTTGCCCTGGAGTTTTTTTCTACGACGAACATACACCCTGCAAATCACCGTGTTCAAATTTGGTATTTTTCCGGGCTCATTTACCATATTTACGGGATTATGTGCATTTTCTAGGCATTTAGCGCATATAAATCCAATCCAGCTACAATTAAACGGGTGTGATGTGAGGGACGTGGATTCCCGTTCGATCACGGCGCATCCTACGGTGCACACACGTGATCCGTGTGGCTGGGGTTCCGGCCAATCATAACGCAACACACAATAAGCTCAGCACACACTGTTTCCGAAAGCAACGGAGATGAACCGTGTGAGATAATGAACGTGCAAAATTGTAAGGGAAGCCAAAATTCTGTTGTCATTTGTCGTTGAGCTGTTGAATACGACCGCACTGTACAACTACCTAGCCCCTCCGTCCCAGAGCTCTCTCCAGGCGTCATCCATGGCACCGCGGCGCACAGTTACTGGTAAGGAAGCGATGGCATCCCGTCGCGCCGCGTTCCACGCCGCCCGCGACCGCACACATGGTAAGGAAGCGATGGCATCTCGCCGCGCCGAGTTCATCGCTGCCGGCAGCCACAGAGTTACATGGGCGGACTTTGAGGCTGCCATGGCCGAATGGGTGGTGCATCTTGAGGCGGCCAAAGCTGCACAGAAGGAGCGGAAAAGGCAGAGGCCCGCCGCCGCAAGAACGAAGAGGCCGCACGCCGTGGTGAGGAGAGCATGGCGGAGATCGAAGCATGGTGGGCTGCCGCTTACAAGGCTGGGAAGAAGAAAGCCGGCGTCTGGCTAGCATGCCCCGATGGCAGTATGTGAGAATTAGTTTAAGTTTGTAGTATTAGATCAAATTACCAGTAGTACTTTAAGTTTGTAGTATTAACGTACAATGTCGGTAAGAGCATCCTTTGAGGGCTTTGAGCATTGATTAGCATGTGTGCCTGTGTGCATTTTTTTGTTAATCATTAGAAGATCACAAAACACACGGTTTCTATGTCGTACCCGTCTGCGTTTTTTGCGCTAATGATCCATAATTCAGTTACCTGTGCGATGTTTCCTAATAAACCAGACATACCATTGACCAAAAAAATTCAACTACACGTGTACATTTTTTTGGAGACGGGATCTGTCAATTTTCTGTTTTCTCGCACACGAGTATTCTACGCGCTTCGTCTGTGTTGTGTGTTTCCCCCGTCCAAGTTTCAAGTTTCGCAGCAAAAAAATTCGTTAGGCGCGCGATTTCAAAATTTATTCCTCCAACCACATCCCCACCCGTCAAATTT
>NC_057811.1:209865457-209891727 GCF_018294505.1 Triticum aestivum | reverse complement strand
CCTACCGGCATCCCAAACCGCCGTTGCCGCAACCACAGCTTCAACCACATCTACGTTCTGCTCGGATCCAGTGAGGTAACCCACCAATATCTATCACAGCCCCGGCCTGATTGCTTAAATGGCGTGTGCGAAACATCCTCATGCCTCCAAATCCCCACCGCCAGGAGTTGATGGGGTCCATGGTGCGATGGCCGCTGTGCGTGTTGACCCCAAGGAACACCTCGCCTCCGCCGCCGCCGACATGGTGCAGGCTCTGGCCCAGATGAAGTGCCCCAGCGACTACCCCAGAGGATTTAACAGGTAAGTCCTGACCAGCTAAATCTTACCAATACCACTTGCAACGGCTATAATTTGTACGGTTTATGTATTAAGCATGTTCATGCCTTGTTTATTTTAGTATTGCACATTATGTGATGTTCAAATATTACCGTGTCCAGCTCAATTTCACCAATGCCAGCAACAAACTTACAATACATGACTCACGATATCACTAGAGATGCTATGCATTTGCTATTTTTAGTGGATGGTAACCCTGTTGTACTTAACATGCATGTCCATGTACTTACATAGGGTCATAACGGCCGATGCTGTTGTTTGACGTCGAGGTTAGCTGCATCCCATGTTTTACCGTATTTCACATCATTTGTGCAATTACAGTTTAACTTCTACCATTTACTGGTTGCCTGTAGGTACACATGTCAGTGGCACTGATCCACGCTTTGACCCAGAGGAACAACTTGCCTCCGCCGCCGCTGACTTTGGGCGGGCTCTGGCCAAGATGAAGTGCCCCAGCAAATACCTCTCATGACTTACCAAGTATGTACTCACCGGTTCAATCTTACCAATACCAGTTGCAATAAATGGCTATGTTTTGTACGGTCGATGTATTACGCATGTTCTAGTAAACATGCCTAACATGTTTTAGCTACTTTCCCTACCTTTTTATAGACATCTGGACCATTCTCTGCTCTGGCAGCACCTGCCTTGTGATTTTTAACTATGCCAATCGCATTTTGTCAGTATCGGTTTCAATGGCTATTAAGTCTATTGCAATTAACAGTTGAATCCATTTTTAAACAGTTGTATTTTAATGGCTACAAACTTACAAAACAAGAATTAGGATGTTGTTAAGCCTGTTGCAATTAAAAGTTGTATCCATTTTTTTAAGCTGTCCCTTTGCTTCCATGATACTCTCCGTAATGAAGATGTACTAGATGCTGCCCATTTGCTATTTTTGGTGAATGCTAACCCTGTTTTACTTAACATGCCTGTCCATGTACTTACGCAGGGCCATAACGGCCGATGTTGTTTTTTGCCGTCGAGGTTAGCTGCATTCCATGTCTTACAATATTTCACATCATTTGTGCAATTGCAGTTTAACTTCTACCATTTACTGGTTTCCTCTAGGTACACATGTTAGTGGCACTGATCCATGCTTCGACCCAGAGGAATAGCTCGCCTCCGTCGCCGCTGACTTAGGGCAGGCTCTGGCCAAGATGAAGTGCCCCAGCAACTAACTCTTAGGACTTACCAAGTATGTACTCACCAGTTCAATCTTTCCAATATCAGTTGCAATTAATGGCTATGTTTTGTATGGTCGATGTATTAAGCATGTTGTAGTAAACGTGCCTAACACGTTTCAGCTATTTGCCCTACCTTTTTATAGACAACTGGGCCATTATCTGCTCTGGCAGCACCTGCTTCTGATGTTTAATGCTGCCAATTGCATTTTTATCAGTACGGGTTTCAATGGCCATTAAGCCTGTTGCAATTAACAGTTGTACCCATTTTTAAAGAGTTGTATTTCAATGGCTACAAACTTACAAAACATGAATTAGGATGCTGTTAAGCTTGTTGCAATTAATAGTTGTATCCATTTTTTAGTCCATCCCTTTGCTACCGTGCTACTCTTTCGCAATGAAGATATCAATACAGATGTTGTCGTTTTATTACCATTTGCCATTTTTGGTGGATGTTAACCCTGTTGTAGCTAACATTGGCTTTCCATGTACTTACACAGGGCTACAATGGGCGATGATGTTGTTTGCCGTCGAGGTTAGCTGCATCCCATGTCTTATACACCATCTATTCCTAAATATAAGTACTTTTAGATATTCCAATATAGACTACATAAGGAGAAAAATGAGTGAATCTAGATTCTAATCTAAACTATATCTATAACTCTATAAACATCCGTATGTGGTTCATATTGAAATCTCTAAAAAAATACTTGTACTTAGGAACATAGGTAATTGTATTTTACATCATTTCTGCAATCTCAGTTTAGCTTGTAACATTTACTGGTTGCTTGTAGGTACATATATGAGTGGTACTGATCCACACTTCGATCCCTTTTGCGTATGGGGCAATGAGATAATAATGAAAAAGCGTCAAGTGAGGTAACTATGAAAGATTGTTAGGCGAAAGAAAGGGGTGATTGTAATTAAGCTCTTTATTTTTTGTCCAAGACAACAGTGAACTTTAGGATGGTAAGTAATGTGTTGCCTTTTCCCCTACCCACAGCAAGTTACTCTATTAGACCTCAGTATCTGATATTTTTCTCTTTTCAGTGGTTTCCGAAGCTATTTACTGATGATTACCTTGCAAACTACATGACCGGAGTGGAGGCAACTAAGGTTAAAGTATATAATTCATCCTACCATGATAATGCTCTAGAAGTCTTCCTGAAGGCAGTGAAGGATGGGCGGGCGATCGGCACAAGTGGTTGGACAAAACTAGTTCGTGCCTATGGCAGGTAGGAAGGCACAATATGGGCATTCCGCTTCTTCAACACCATCAGCAGTCAAAATGATTTGCACTTGCCTCTTCACCTTTACCACCTTTAAATATTGTGGTTCATCATAGTTATTTCTGTCTAATCCTGTAATTACTGAACATATTGTACTGGCAATTTTATTTATGGATTCGTTGTTGAACCATTGTGCTGAGAATTTGAATTGCACGTTTCATATTTCAAAATTTCCAATTCAAATAATGAATTACAGGCAAAAATAAAAATATACAGGAGCTAATAAAATAATGTGCACACGGTTAGAAAGAAAACAGCGTGTGTGATGTAAAAAGAGAACAGACGGTCATGGAACTTTGAAGACGGTTCTGGCAGTAAAAGCGCTTGTGATGGATAGCCCAATGCCAATAGTTTTCTTCATAAAATCGTGTGTGATGTAGTTGGTAAAAGCAAACAGTTAACCAAGGCAGAGTGTGTGTTCTAGTTACACCTTTCACACACGAGCCTATACATAATATTGTGTGGGATGTACATATGAACGAAAACGTTTTCCTTGGATTGACTGTGTGGGATGTACATAAGAACGGAAATGTATTCCCTGGATTGACTGTGTGTGATATACATACGAATAGAAACATTTTCCCGGGATTAACTATGTGGGATGTACATAAGAACGAAAATGTATTCCTTGGATTGACTGTGTGTGATATACATACGAACGGAAATGTTTCTCTGGGATTCACCGTGTGGGACGTACATACAAATGGAAATGATTGGGTTTTGATGCCTCGCCCGATCGCACACGAGCTCATTTTGCCCCACCTTGTGTCCCGGGAGGGCCTATCCCCGACGGTTTCTGTGTCGTGTGGGAGGGACCCCCCTATCGCCCACACTCACTTGGCGGCGGTTCCAAGTGCCGTCAGGGAAAGAGGTTAAAACCGTTTGTATAGCACCGACGCATACCAGTGATTGTCAAATTCAAGCTATGGCCTGGGGCCTAGCCTCGGGCTCTCCCATTTGGCATGGCCAGTAGAAAGTAGAGGATGGAGGAGAAGGGATGTGAGGATGAATGCCTCCGCTCCTCCCCCGCCCCTCCTTTTATAGGCCGGTCGGGGAAGGGAACCGATCCCGCGACGCGTAATCGCCGCCCTCCTCCACTAGTCCGAGAAGACTGGGCCCCTGCCTTGATGCTCTCCCGTAACACGCACCTCCGTTACCTACCCCACTTGGTGTATGTAGCATACGTGGCTATGGATAAGGGTGTGGTGGGAAGAGTGAATTGGCAGTTACTCACCCGTGCGTTAAAGTCAGTCATGAGCCATTACAAGAGTGGCCGCACCACGATTGGCGTTACTCGACGCACGGAAAAATCGGAAACTGGTCCGGGCTCAAGTTACTAAAGAAGCAAAGGAGATCTCAAGGGGCCCGCCGCTTCTATACCCCTGCCTGTTCACTGGTTAGGGCCTACCCCGACGATGCCCGGCAATGCGTTTGCTCTAGGCCCGAGGGCTCCTGTCAATGCAACAAACCCTGGGTCATTTGCGCAGACTATGCACATGCTGAAGAGAAAGATCACAACACCAAGATCAGATCAAGACATGAAGGACCATTTCTTTGAAGGACTAACATACAGATCAAGAAGACCAAGTCTCGCCAGAGAGACAAGATTCCACTACGAGAAGGACCTCCCTTGCTGGGCAGGAGAGCCTGGCAAGGTTGGGGTTGCTCCAGAAGCAAGCCTCCAAAGATCGCCCCAGCAGGCCTGCCGGGGCTCACGGAGGCAAACTACTCCAGCTCACCACCCCGTAGCGATGCACATTGTCAATCCATGTGGTGTCAAGCCACAAAGTGACTAAGTGGCTGCTATTTGCCACATGGCGGCCACTTCCTACAGAAAAAACCTCCAAGCGACACCCATCCTGAGACGTGTCAAACAAGCAGGCGCAAAGCTGGCAAAACAACCCGGCAGGCGAGGTGTGATGTGACACTGAGCGGTGCATTTAATGCGCTCTGTCAGCCTGCAGAGTTAGGTATGATAGCACAGTTTGCTATCTAATCAGTATGTAAAGATCGATTTTCCATTGTGGTGACCTCTTGATCTATAAAAGGAGGCCCATGGCAACCGTAGAAAGTATTGGGACCCCCTCATACTCATACGCGCGTAGCCACTCTCGCCTCAAGGAAACCTTGTCGGGCAAGAGCACTGTGCTTTTCCACCATCATTCCACCAAAGCAGGAGTAGGGTTTTAAGCCTCGCGGCGGCTCGAACCTGGGTAAAAATTGCCCACGCGATCTCTGGCGTGCTGTGTTACGCTTCTCCGCTCTTTGTGCAACGTGCCAATCCCCCCGCCGAGCCAAAAGGGGCTCTTTGGTCCCATAGGTGGCCGTGGTTTCCCACGACACATATACTCTCTTCAGCTGCATTATTTTCTTCGTATTAGATTCGATGGTTGCTTTGGCTTGCACGTTAGTAGCTTGTTTTTTTTTGAAGGTTACGTCGGTAGCTTGTTGACCACATCTCCATCGGTGATATATGTTACTCCTCGTTGATGAAGTCTTTCGACAATATTCGTCAACCGATCTATGAGTTCCATAGCACTTTCCTTACGAAGACTTCTAAAACGAGCAAACATGGCACAAGGCATTTCAATGTGAGGATCTGCTCTGGTAACGAATTCTTCATGAGCATTTTTTGATGGCATCCCAGAGTTGCTTTGGAGTGTCAAGCTTTCGGAACTGAATGAAAATGTCTTTTGATATACTATCACAGATAATATCTTTTGCTTGTGCATTCAACCACAGTATAGCTTTGTCATCAGAATTGGGAGCATCAGGGTGCTGAATGGTGTATCCGTTTTCCACAATATTCCAAAGTTCTATGTTGATGGCTAGAAGTTCGATTCTCATTTTCTCTTTCCAGTACACATAGTAATTTCATCGAAGATAGGAAACCTCTTAGAGTGCGAGGATCTACCAACATAGGACTCAAAACTCCAAGGTTGTTAGACCTTTAATAAATAGAGATAGGGAGAACCTACTCTGATACCAATTGTTAGGACCGAGAGTATATCAACCAGAGGGGGTGAATGGGAGATTCACAAATTCTTGCAAATGATATGAACAGATCCCAAACACAACAGCGGAAATAAGGTTCGGTATAAATGTACATAATCAAGTACATTATTGAGGAATGAATCTATCGAAGTAGGAAGCAATAATTGTCTGAGCATAGGATATCACAAGTTTACAATAATGATGGTAATGCAATATGCGAATAAATGTAGTAGCATGAGACAAAAATAGGGTATGAACTACGAAAGAAAAGCACAAAATAAGAAGATGAGGTGAAAGAAAGCGACAAAGGAAAATCACGCTAGTCTGAATAATATAAGTGCAAGGAGAGAATTATACGACTTGGACGACTAAACTGAATGATGAGAATTCAACATGGTGAGCAACATACTTGAACATATGGGAATGATAGAGATGACAGAAATGAATAATATGCACCAGTCAATGAATGATTAGATAAACCATCTTCACAGAGCACGAAAGTAAACTGCTGAAGGTAATGCAGTAAGGTAAAGTGAACCAGTGGTGCTCGATGGAGACAGATAGATTTGGTAGACCCGTTTGCCCTTCTACAAAAGGACTACATCTGGTTGGAGGGGTTGCGATTTAACACAGAAGATAAACTCTCTTCGCCCCATTCTTCTTCAACTCAAAGCTGATCAGAATCTAGTTGATTTCACTCGCGGTAGATACTTGTCGGCCATCTCCAAACATTTGACAGACCTCTTCGTGAACCACACTGACTCTTGCTTGCTGAAGATCTTGCTCGGTGAAGACAATAACTCTTCAACACTCGAGCTGACACCTACTCATCTAGAGAGTGCGCAACTCTCAAGAGTAATAGGTACAAGAACCCTTAACTCATAACTACTGTGATGCTCCACAACTGTCTAAGTTTTGGCTCTTTCTTTTTGTCTTGGTGGATCTTAAGATCAAATCACTCGGAGAGGGGATGCTCAATTAATCTTCTCAGATATCTTAAGCGGAGCAGTCAATGGGCAACGTTGGAGCGGGCTAGCTATATATAGCCGCAACCTTCCCTGAAAGGAAAAAGACCAAATTGGACATGTGGAGCACCCAATGGCCGAACGACATGAGTCCAATGGTCGGAAATTGATCACAACCGTAACATTCCTTACAGAGAAAGTAATGCTAACTCCTCAGTTCGAAAGATATCTACTGCAGCACAAATAACAACGACTACTGCTGGCAGGTATACATTCAAAACATAAAGAGATTTCTTTGAGTCTCGCATAGGTTTTGGGCTAAGCATCATAGTGGATCTAAGCTTCGAGAACCTATACCCCTCTTGATAGTACGGAGGTCCTATGACTCAAATGAATGAAAGAAGAACAACAGAATGAATACTCCGTCTTCACATTCTCTTTGAATTCCATTCACTGCAGTCAATTTTGTTCGGACATAATCTTTGAACCAATTGCTTCACATTAACAATAAATTTTCTAGGGGTTAACTCCTTCACATCAATCTTCTCGCCTACATGTTTTCAATAGATGTAGCTCATTCTTCTCTGCAACGCAGATACTCTTCGGTGAAGTTCCTCAAACTTGACACCGAAGACAACATTCTCTTCGGTTCTACATGGAGTATTTCTCTCTGTGTGTGCTAGCAAACAAATCAGTCCATGTTTTTTTGTCAACAATCTCCAAAACACAATAGGGAAAATATTGCACCAACAGAGGTCACTTCCTCGGGCTGGAAGTCCTCATCTTCTGTCTCCGAGCCCTTTTTTTCCTTGTTGTCTAGGCAGCCTTAGGCAAATTGCTTGCAGTGCTCCTGCTGCCTTCATCAAAACTTTCAGCTAGATATGATCCTTCACTGAGATTCTCATGCTGCTCTAACAAGTTTTGGCTGTCACTGGCACTAGACATCTTGCAAGCAGACCCTGTGAATAGGTTGGTATGGGGAGAGTAGATTAGTCATCACAAAAGGCAAATAGTTTTTATGGAAATTGAGTTCAAATCTTAGTGTTAATTTTCACATAATGCATTTCGGATCCACCGAGTGGATAATCTCGGTTATACCGAAGCACTCAATAGAACCTAAACACATCGTTTCAATTAGACTGAGATGTGATTCGGTGTCTCCGAGTTGCTAGGGTTTCACATAAATGTTACTTTCAGTCTCACCGATTCGTACTTCCCGGTGGCACCGAGACGCGCTAGTGCAATGGCCAGGGCCAAATCGATGGCACCAAAAGTTCCAATTCGGTCGGTCCGAGATGCTTTCAGCGGAAACCTAAACCTAAAATTTGAAATCGCATCTAATCTACAGAATCAATCAGGTGGATGGACGTATTTCAAACGTAGCAAGATACATGGCAAATCCCTAGTGCATTGAATCAGAAAAAGTGAAGCACAAGGGGGTGGGATTTTACTCTAACATGGTGCAAATCCCCTACAGCGGCAACAGTTTGACGGATTTCCATTGACGGCGGCGGAGTCCAACAGCGAGAGCATGTTGGATGCGATGGAGAAGTTCGGAGACAAGGGCGACGGCAGCAGTGGGGTGTGGGACATGATGTTTGAGAATTTTTCAACTGTACCCAGTTGCTGTTAGTGGCACCGAATGGAACAACTCGGTGGCACCGAGACGTGCAACTACTTGCAGTTACAACAAATCGGTGATGCCGAGTTGGTCTAATCGATAGCACCGAGATTGGAAACCTAGATCAATCAAACCATTTGGGTGAGTCAGAGTTAGAGTGAATTGGTCACACTAGAAGCAATTTCAAGGTTTTGGAGGTCAACCCTTTCAGATCAGTGGCTCCGAGTGCACCTGACCGGGAGGGTCCAAAAAAGACTTGTTCATTTTTTGTGATGTAGCATGAAGAGAATTTGAGACAAGAAAGCATAGGTAGCCAAAGAAGGTTCTTAGGCATTCTTGTATATCCACTTGGCCAGAAAAACGAAGACAATCAAAACAACAAATGGATATCCTCAAATGGAGAAAATATGCAAACCAACATGCTCAAGCAATAAAATAGCAAATGAAATATGTGTCAAACATGCACAACCAATTCTAGCATCTATCAATCAATTGGCGATGACTAGGTCATCTATATATGATTATATTTGTCGGAATCAGGGCTCCGGGGACCCAAAGAAAGGTTCGAACTCTGGGGTGTGCCCGGAGAACTCCACTAGGCTACGGCTCGCTGCTCACTCCCTCACGATGATGCTTTGACGTGCTCGAGCGAGAGGGAAGAAGGGAGGAACACGACGATTTACCCAAGTTTGGGCCACCTTGCGGTGTAAGTCCCTACTCCTGCTTTGTGGTGGATTGCCTCGTGAGGAGGATGAGTATGATGGTACAAGTGAGGGCCGATCAACTAGATCCCTCTCTATGGTGGAGACTAGCCTATACTTATACTGGCCCGGTCCTCTTCCCCCAAAAGCAATAGGAGGGAAGGGATCCCAAAATGACCAATTTTGAAGGGGGACAAGTGTACATCTTATCATGGCAAAAGGTGGTGTTCGCCTGCAAATCTTCTAGGCATGACGCACAGGTGGGCTCGGTCCTCCGTCCTGACAAGCCCGCCATCCTAGCCTTGTTGCACCGAAGAGGTAACCTTTGGGGCTGCCTTGGTAACCCGCATGCCTCCTTGTTCCCTTAGAACCAAGGAGGAAACCGTCCTCGTCTGCACCCGCTGGCGCCCTTCTGGCTCCGCTTGTCGTGGCTCGCATCACCAACGTGCAATGCGAGGCGAGGTGGCGAGCCTAGAGATGTTCGCCCCGCGAGGGGCCTCGGGAGGCAGCCTCGGGAGACCGCCCCGCGAGAGGTAGTCGGGAGGCTTTGATGATCCTCACATCGCAAGGCAGGGGCCCTTGTGAGGGTATCTCTCGTGAGATCTTGGCGCTGGGCTACGCCGGGCCTTCTAACGATGCCACACGATGAGACGCAAGCAGACGGGCCTGGGTATCCCAAGACCCACGGGCCCGACAATATTGACTTAGGAGACAGATGAGAACATTTGATCATAGGTCATACTCATCATTTAAGAACAAGTGGGATTGCCACTTTTACACAAAGCATTAATGTGTTGACGCCATTAGAGTTGCTTTAGCTCAATTTTTTAGAGCAAAGCTCCCCCTAGATGTGATATCCCCCCCCAAAGAGGGATGAACTAACCTTGGGTTTTGTCGATGATGACTTCATGCAGATAGTGAAGATGTGGATGCTCAATGTTGATGTAGATCATCAAGGGTTCGAAGCAATCATTTGGAGTTTTGCACTTTCAATACCAACATGGGTTAGTCCCACAAGGAACATACAAGGATATCCATAGACATAGAGTGATTTGCACATATGATGATGTCCATGAAGGCATTAGGTTACCTTGTCCCTTGTCTTACCAACAAGAGGGTTTGTGACTCCATGAACTTAGTGCAAGATGTGAAAGTTGGTTTCACAAGTCCTTGCCAAAATGAATATGAGTGAAGTATGTTGGTGGAGTCACCCTCAAGAACACTCTAGTTATTCTTTTTGGGACCCACATCAAGTTGATGGGAATCCTTGGAGTTGAAGTTGAACTTGATGAAGTAGATCTTGTTGTAGTCTTGGGAACCCACTTGACCAAGGGTTTAGGAGCTTCTTCAAATGGGTCAATCTCCTCTTGAAGCTTATCCTTGCCTTTTAGCTTGTGGTCTTGTGGTGGAAGATCATCTTGAGCTTGTGTTTCGTCAAAAGATGTGGGGTCATACTTCTCTTGTTGAGGAACAAACTTCGTCTTGGGGTATTGATCTTCTTCCCATTCAATTCCATTGGCATTTAACTTCCGTTCAAAACCAACACCTTGATTCTTCCGGTGTCTTCCTTTCTTGCGTACAATTTCCTCAAAATTCTTACTCCCAGCAAGACTCTTGTAAACACCTTTCTTGACAATTCCCTTCAATAAGCTATTTTCTTGCTCAAGTGTAACTTGGCTAAGAGAATGATTAGTGGAATTAAAAGAACTACTAGAAGCAGCAATATTGGATTTAGCATGGATATTGTTAGTACTAGAAGAAGAATCTCTCTTGCTCTTGTTGCACGGATTAACTTGTGGCATGTAAGTAGACAAGAGGAGACGTTTGGCAATGTAAGAAGAACTCTTCTTTCGAAGACCATCATTGATAGATTTTAGAAACTCATGCGCTTGCTCTAAATTTAGCTTCTCGAAGCGTAGCTCCTCATGAGTTCTTACAAGTTCTCTATGATCCTCTTGAGTTGTTTCATGAGCGAACTTAAGAATGTTCAGTTCTTTAGTTAGATGCTCGATCTCCTTCTTAGCATTGTCATTCATTTCATCTTACTAGCAAGTTCATTATAGCTCACATCACTAGTTTTGTCAACAAGCAAATCATCATCACCTAGCAAATCATCTTCATCACTATTAAAATCAAAATACTCGGGGTGTGATACCTTGGGGACTTTAGCCATCAAGCATCTTCCAATTCCTTCATTTGGTGAATCAAATATGTCATGGGAGTTGGATGACACTAGTGCAAGACCGGCAACACCTTCATCTTGAGTATATTCAGAGTCGGAGTGATAGCTTCTCTCGGAGTAGTTGTCGGAGTCGGAGCCAGAAACCCATTCACCAACATGAGCTTATGTTTTCATATTGTGTAGCTCTTTGATGACTTGTCTTTCCTTTCCAAATCCTTGCTTCTTCTAGAGGGTCTTTGTTCATAACAATCATCTCTACTCCTCTCTCTATGAGGTGATTCATATCTTCTACTCCTCCTTTTTGGTGAGTCTTCTTTTTCTTGTAGGGAGTCGTACACTCATTGTAATAGTGTCCGGGTCTTCCACAATTGTAGCAATTACGATCATGACTAGTAGATCTTCTCTAATTGTAGGACCTTGACTTAGAGCTTCTATCTTTGCTTCTACTCTTGTAGAACTTGTTGAAGTTTTTCACCATTAAGCTCAATTATTCATTGAAGAGTTGCCTGTTATTTGATGTTGTAGGAGCATCACTTGAAGCTTTCTATGCACCACTTGACTTGTTGTGGAGCTCTTCCTTATCTTTAGTGACATCTCATGAGCAACAATTCTACCAATGACTTCTGTGGGCTTGAGATCTTTGTAGTTGGGCATCATTTGGATCAATATGCACACAGTATCATATTCCATCCAAAGCTCTAAGGATCTTCTTGATGATGAATTTGTCGGTCTTCTCTTCACTTCGTAAGCCCGCAATCTCATTTGTGATGAGAGCAAGCCTAGAGTACATTTCAGCGACTCCTTCACCATCCTTCATCTTGAACTTGTCAAGTTTACTTTGAAGCACATCCAACTTGGATTCCTTAACGGACTCGGTACCTTCGTGCATATCAACTAAAGTATCCCAAATTTCCTTTGCATTCTCAAGGCAACTGATTTTGTTGAATTCCTCAGGGCACAATCCATTGAAGAGAATATCGTAAGCTTGAGTGTTGTATTGCAACATCTCCAAATCCTCCGGGGTTGCTCCATGATCCGGTTCTCTACCATCCTCGAAGAATTCACCTTGCAATCCAATACGAACAATAGCCCAAACGACGGGGTTATGTCCAAAAATATGCATTTTCATCTTATACTTCCAACTAGCAAAATATGTACCATCAAAGTAAGGACCTCTACGGTGATAGTTACCCTCACTAGACTCCATACTCTCCAAGATTGTCAAAGCAAGGCTATGATCACCA
The DNA here is from genome assembly GCF_018294505.1 of Triticum aestivum. Classification (NCBI taxonomy): domain Eukaryota; kingdom Viridiplantae; phylum Streptophyta; class Magnoliopsida; order Poales; family Poaceae; genus Triticum; species Triticum aestivum. The sequence continues at coordinate 209,879,211 of NC_057811.1, read as the reverse complement.
AAGTAATGGAAATCAAGGTCTAGAGGGGGTGATTAGACTACTTGACCAAATAAAAATCTTCCCTTTTCCCAATTTTAGTTGTGGGCAGATTTTAGCAATTATGACAAGTCAAGGAACACCCTACACATTCAAGTCTAAGAGTACAGCTAGGGATGTAGAATATTGCACATGTATGTAAAGGGGTGAGTTTGGAGTAGGCAAACATAATGGAGACACGAAGATTTTTGGCGTGGTTCCGATAGGTGCTGCTATCATACATCCATGGTGATGGAGACTTCAACCCACGAAGGGTAACAGCTGCGCGATCCACGGAGGGCACCACCCACGAAGGGTCCACAAAGAAGCAACCTGGTCTATCCCACTATGGCCATCGCGCATAAAGGACTTGCCTCACTCGGGTAGATCTTCACGAAGTAGGTGATCACCTTGCCCTTACAAACCTCTTGGTTCAGCTCCACATCATGTCGGAGGTCCCAAGCGACACCCAACCAATCTAGGAGACACCACTCTCCAAAAGGTAATAGATGTTGTGTTGATGATGAACTCCTTGCTCTTTGTCTTCAAATGATAGTCTCCCCAACACTCAACTCTCTCTCACTGATTTGGCTATCGTGGAAGAAGGATTTGAGTGGAAAGCAACTTGGGGAAGGCTAGAAATCAAGGTGTCATGGGAAACCATGACCACCTATGGGGCCATGAGCCCCTTGTTGTTCAGCGGGGGGGATGAGCATGTTGCACAAAGAGCGGAGAACATCACGCAGCACGGCAGAGATTCCTTTCTCTGTAAACCGACTCTGTACAATCCTAGGCCCCTCCACTATCTATATAAACCGGAGGGTTTAGTCCGTAGAGGCAATCATATTCATAATCATACAGGCTAGACATCTAGGGTTTAGCCATTACGATCTCAAGGTAGATCAACTCTTGTAAACCCCATATTCATCCAAGTTAATCAAGGAGAAAGTAGGGTATTGCCTACATCAAGAGGGCCCGAACCTGGGTAAACATCTGTCCCTGTCTCCTGTTACCTTTGATCCTTAGACGCACAGTTCGGGACCCCCTACCCGAGATTTGCCGGTTTTGACACTGACAGAGAGGCTGACAGCTAGGTCCACGGCCGCACCAAGGAAGTGCCTCCTTATTACGCGGAAAATTATGATTCCTCCACCTGACTGCCGGGACCCACCGAACGGGCCACCGTATTTCGTGAAAAAAAGTTTCCCCCCTGACTGCTAGGACCCACGAGCTACATCTTCGCACGCAAGGAAGTGTGTCCATATTTCGGGCAAAAAATGAGTCGCCCCCAGAATGCTGGGACCCACCAGCTACATCTTCGCATGCAAGGAAGTGCCTGACAGTCGGGACCCACCTGGTCGAAGCGTACGTATCGTTGTCATTCTAGTCGCGAACGTGTACGTACATACTGGTCGATGTAGAGGCGCGCACGTGTCGTAGTAGAGGCGCACACGTAGCATGTACACGTATATATAGCGGCCAGGGTGCAAGAAAGTAAATATGGCCACGTACGTACATACTGGCGGGGTCTCGAACGCCTACTCGTGCATACATATGGCCAGGGCTCGTGTACATGGCTGGGTCGGAACGGAGAAACTACGTCGTCCTCGTGTTCATCGGGAGCCAACTGTCTTGGATGGAACAGCCGATGAAAACGAGGCCTGGCGTACTATAGAATGGAGGAAACGGCCTTGTGTTCGACCGTCCACTGTCGAAACGGGGTCCTGTTCATTTGGAGGGGTCTGGCGTACCGCAAAATGGAGGAAATGGACTTCTCTTGGTCAAAACGGGGTCCTGTTGATCAAGAGGGGTGTGGCGTACCGCAAAACGGAGGAAACGGACTTGTGTTGGAGCGCTACGGTCGAAACGGGGGTCCTGTTCATCGGGAGGGGTGTGGCGTACCGCAAGACGGGACTCCATGTGATACTGTTCATCTCCACTGTCGACCTCCTCCAGCCTCCACGAGCTACTGTTCATCCACCGTCGATCTCCTCCAGCCTCCAGCTGCGACTGTTCATCCACATGCTCCTGTTCATCCAGCCTCCACCGCGCGCTCCTCCACCGGCTACTGTTTAACCAGCCCACGGGGTCCTGTTAAACCACCCCTCCACGGGCTACTGTTCATCCAGCCCTCCACCGGCTACTGTTCAACCAGCCCTCCACGGGGTCGTCCTGTTCATCCAGCCCTCCACGGGGTCCTGTTCATCCACCCCCAACCGGCTCGATAAATCGGGGTCCTGTTCATCCTGCGGCAACGGCCTCTATTACCACGGGGTCCTGTTCATCCAACCCCCACCGGGAACTGTTCATCCAAACCCCCTCCAACAATGCTCACTGTTAATCCAGCGGCAGCATTGATCAGCTTCAGTTAGCAGCTGTAGCGAAGGAATCGCTCGATCGGGTTCCGTTAACAGCAAGGGATTGATCGATCGCTCAGATTCAGTAACGTGTAGCCTGCAGTGCAATCGCTCGGGTTCAGTTAGATCCCAACGCCTCGCTCGAGTTTAGTTAGAGTGCATCGCCTCGCACATGCGCGTACGTGTACGAGAGAAACGTGCATCGCTTGGCCCCCGACCACCCACCGTAACCGGGAACTCCCCGATATTTTCCTCGCCCTTGCTTCTACCATGGTTTTTTCCATCATGGAGGGCCCAAAGAATGTCATGCAGCCGCATCTCCGGCCCGCCCAGGACGAAAAGCCCATTTTTTGTCATGATTTTTTGTCATAGAAGTAGGAGCCCACCACATCTATGATGATACCAGGTTTTGTCACAATTATCGTTATAGAATTTTCATAAGCATGACGGGAAAAAAATCCGTTCGGCCCAAAATGTCACGGATGTGTCTTTTTTTGTAGTGTAGACGAGACGGAGAATGAGAACAGCCCGGCAAGGCCAGATGTGGATCAGGACTAAGAAGAGCAAGACAACGGAGACCACCCCAAGGACGTGTCAAGGAAGAAAGTGGTGTAGTGCCCAGTGTACTTCGTCAGCTCCCTATTGCAGGGGGCTAGATCCAGGTACTCTGGTGTGCAAAAGTTGAGTTTTGGCCTTATCATGGCCTCAAGGAAACTGCACCACTACTTCCAAGCCCATGAGATCATGGTGGTCACCCGCTTTCCTTTGCAAAGGATACTTCAAAACCCTGAGGCTACTGGAACAATAGTGGAGTGTGCATTGGAATTATCCAGCTTTGGCCCGAAGTTTGAAAGCACGTCAACAATTTAGAGCAGGGCATTGGCAGAATTTATTACAGAATGGACGCCATCCCCTGATGAAGAAGTGCTGGAAATAGTTGTTCCTGGCAAGGAAGCGCCCCAAGAATGAATTATGTATTTCGATGGTGCCTTCTCCCTACAAGGTGTAGGGGCTGGCATGCTTCTCGTTGCTCCAACTGGAGAGCACCTGAAGTACGTCGTTCAGATGCATTTTCCCCGGGAGGAGGCTACCAACAATACAGCAGAGTATGAAGGGCTCCTTGCCGGGCTCAGGATTGCCATTGAATTGGGAATCAAGAAGCTGATCATTCGAGGCGTTTCACAACTTTTGGTGAGACAAGTCAACAGGGATTATCAAAGTCCATTGATGGAGGCCTGCGTTGAGGAAGTGAGAAGACTAGAGGAATTCTTTGACGGATTGCAAACAGAGTATGTACCCCGTGCGGAAAACAGCATTGATGATCATCTATCAATGTGTGTAGCGCAGAAGCTTCCTGTGGAACAAGGAACTTTTGTTCTCCATCTTACTCAGCCCTCCGTATCCCCAGCAACAATGGCCCAAAAGAGGAGGAAATTGGACTTTGGTAAGCCTCTCCCGGTAGATCCTCTCAGGGCTCCTGGTAGGGACCCTGTCGGAAACAACTCCCCTTCAACTGCTGGGCTGCACCCTCCTGCCGAGCCACTGGTTCCCGCGGTCGAGGAACGTGCTCCCGCAGATGAGGAGGTGCAGCTAGTCCTTGTTGCCGAGCCCTAGGCTCCAACTTGGGTAAGGCACATTGTCCACTTCCTTCAAACCGGAGAACTTCCTGAAGAGCATGAAGAAGCTGAAAGAGTAGCCCGGAGGGCCAGTATGTATCAGTTTGTCGATGACACACTATACAGAAGGAGGCCCAATGGTGTGAAATTGAAGTGCATTCGTCGGGAAGAAGGAAAGAAACTGTTGGCGGAAATACACAAAGGCATGTGTGGCTCCCACATTGTTCAAGGGCATTAGATTGGAAAGAATTCTCGCAAGGATTCTATTGGCCCATAGCCCTCCAGGATGTGGTCGAGCTAGTCACCTAATGAGAAGCCTGCCAGATCCATTCCAAGAACATCCATATGCATGCCCAAGCTCTTCAGACAATCCCTTTGTCATGGCCGTTTTCGGTCTGGGGGCTCGATATCGTCGGCCCTTTCCCCCGAACCGCCGGGGGCTTTCAATTCGTGTTCGTTGTCATCGACAAGTTTACAAAGTGGCCGGAAGTAGAAGCCGTGGGAAAGGTCACTGCTCAGTCAGCTATCAAGTTCTTGAAAGGATTTGTGTGTCGCTTCGGGGTCCTTGCGCGAATCATCACCGACAACGGCACCCAGTTCACGAGCCGCGCCTTCATGCAATACGTTCATGCCCTCGGAAGCAAGATCTCATTCGCCTCTATTGCACATCCCAAAAGCAAGGGACAAGATGAGAGGGCAAACGCTAAAGTGTTGCGAGGTCACAAGACAAGAACATTTGAGAGGATGTAGAAGTGTGGCAGGCGATGGATCGATGAGCTGCTGGTGGTTCTTTGGTCCCTCAGAATGACACAAAATCGAGCTACCGGGCAGACTCCCTTCCCCCTAGTTTAAGGGGAGGAAGCAGTTATCCCTGGGGAACTCATTTATGGGTCACCTCGAGTGCTTGCCTATGATGAAGTAGCACAGGTTCAACACCGGTGTGACGACGCTGTGCTTCTAGAGGAGAACCATCTCCGGGCTGCTATGGGTGCTGCACGCTACCAGCAAGCCCTGTGTCGCTATCACAGCTGCAGGGTTCATGCCCGGTGATTTGAGGAAGGCGGCCTTGTCCTTAGGCCTGTTTGGTCCACCAAGGGTGCAAACAAGTTCGCGCCGAAGTGGGAAGGCCCTTACCGGATAATACGAGTCACCAGACCTGGCGCAGTCCATCTGGAGACCGGAGATAGTATTTAATTGTCAAACTCATGGAATATTGAGCATCTCTGCAAGTTCTACCCGTATGGCGCGACTATCGGGCCCTGCCCAGCAGCCACCCTTTTGTACAGGCCTTGCCTCAGTTGCATGTAACGCCTTGTACAAAGCTAGGCGCAGACCCTGAGCAACAGAGAAATAAATGAAGTGCTGGGGGGCCCCGACAAGTTGCATGCATGCATAAGCATTTCATGATCATCGCATGTTCATGTACATAAGATCGCATTTGGCATCATTTTCATCGACATAAACTACAGGCTCCTGCCGCAGACTTGGCCTCCAAGAGGAGATGGAAAGATGAAGCCTGCACTGCGATCTCCGGCAAGCCAAACAGATAAGTTCTTTCTGTTATCCATATGTGTTCGGTAAGTGAAGACTTGTGCATAAGAAAAGCTCGCCGCTTTTTGAAACTTAGGTGCTCCCATCCCTTGACTCGAACTTTGCTTCGGTCGGGACGGTTGCAGTGACCTTTGATGAAAAAAGATTGGCGGGGACTGGTCTCTCTTCATGATTTGTGCCCGATAGGCTTAACTCCCCGGCAGCAAAACAGAGGGTACCAGTAGGGTAGCCTGCCGGGGGAAACTTGTTTATTTAAAAATATAGAGGCATCCCACCTCTGCATGGACATATACATGCACGAGCGCCTGGAAAGGTTTATCTTTTTCTCAATATGTTGATCAAACTAGTACAGACCTTACAGAACACAAACTTGTATTCAAAAGATTACATTTTTTAAACTAAAACTTGGCTAGTGCCTACATATTTAAGATTGAAAAAAGATAAAATGCCCGTGATGCCTTCACTTTTTCCTCTCCTTCTCCAAAACTACAGTAAGAGACGAAGAAGGTGGAGAGAAAGCCCAGCTGGGATTCGGCGCCTCCCTAGGATTAGGGCGGCACCGTTTCCTGGCTAGGAGGAAGAAACCGGAGGGCAGAAGCGGATGGTGGTGCTGTCGAAAGCTCGGACGGGGGCGATGGAGTCACCGGAAAACACGACTCGTCAGAACGGTCGTCCCCGTTCTTGACGCGTCGTGGGTTGCCGCCACCTTCCGCACCACTGCCACCCGAAGCCTCTGCCGCAATAGCCTAATTGAGCGTCATGCTCTCCGGGTAATCCCCCAAAGAGCATGCTCGTACCCGAGGGCCCGAAGATCAGGAACCACCGCGCGTTATGGAAGCATACATGGGAACGAGGAGCTCTCCCACACGCCAAGCGGACGGTGCCTGGGGAGGTCAGGTCCACCTTTACCAATGGCAAGTCCGTTCTACGACCTCCCTCCGGCGCCGTGAGTGGAGGGGGAATAGGCCACGGTCGACTACCACGCCTTGCGCCCATTGTGAGGCTCGGCGTGGTGTCGCTTGCGTCGCCCCTCACTAAAATTGAAGCAAGGGATGGCCAGGCTGCGAGGGCACTGGAGTCACCACCCCGGTGCCACCGCCGCGCTGCCCGTGTACCCTCCTGAAGCATGCAGGAAGATGAGGAAGGGATTGCGCCCCAACGGAGGCGTAACCGCGCCTCCTCCTGGCTTGGACCAGACTCATTCCCTGAGCATCAGCACGAGCATTCGACATTCACTACTGCAGGATACTGCTAACACGACACTACGATCAGAGACACTTTGACGAAACTGTGTGTGAGGCAATAATCGCAAACGCTGGTGTAAAAACCCGTCAAAAAAGGCGCAAAACGTTTGCGATGGCGGAGCCATCAAACACAATTCATATTTTAGTTGCTTGTGCGATGCAAGGGGCATAGTTAATCCATTCGAATTGTTTGCAATAGGCAGAACAACAGAAACGGGCAGCCATATCAATGTGTGTGCGATATACGGCATACGGTTCACTCGGACGAACTATTTTCGATTAGGGAACACAACAGAAATGGTTCAACTTAACAAGATGTGTGTGATATGCGGCATACAGCTCACATGGATGAACTATTTCCGATGAGCCAAAAGAACACAAACAAGTCGTGTAAACAAGATGTGTGTGATACGTGGCAAACAGCCGACTCGGATGAACTGTTTGCGATGAGAAATTACAACACAGACGGTTAATACAGTTAGTTCGTGTGCGATTTTGTGTGTTCAAAAAACTTTGAAAAATGCAAACTAGTTGTTTGCGGAGGCTAGGAGTATCACACACGATGCGTCTGCGAATACTCGTGTGTGATGATTAGTAAGTTACACATACGTTTCCTTATGTTAACATGTGTGTCAATTTGCACTATGGACAGTTAATATGCAAATGCCTTCTGGACATCGGGCACACGCTTAAAGTCAATGAACTGTGTACGATACTAATACTTTCCATGAAAATTTAAGAACATGGGTAACCGCATTTGAGTAACATATATATAGTGGTTACACTATTCGACAAAAGGAGGATCTTCGTAACACAGTTTTGACAACCATATGGTCCATATCTACATACTTAACATAGTAACAGTTAGCACATTTTAAGAGGCTGAGGGCCAACAACCACAACTATCCGCTGGAAGCAACTTGATCATGGTGACTTGGCATCTCGTCAATGAAAAGGAAGAGCCCTCCGGTGCCTTGGTAAAGCATGAGTATAATAGTGTCTCCAATTTTCCAATATGGATGCATTGCCACGACAAGCGAGAACTTATTAATTAGAATGGTTCCATTTCTATGGGAAATGCAGTACCTTGCAATCACTTTGGCATTATTAGCAGGGACAAGTGTAATTCGACCACGCCGGGAAGTGGATCCAGGAACTGCTACAGTGGGCAATTTCTATTGGCATGTAGAATAAAAACCAATTATAACATATCGTTGAAGATATATATATATATATAGTTTATGAGCATCAACATTAAAATAAGACTTTTTACCAGCATTTGTGCACACAATTGGTCTTGTTCAATGTGTGCACCACATGTCTAATTAATCCCATCCAAAATCCAGCGTTCATACGATGTGCTATATCTGTCAGATTATCAACAAAGTTTATGACATGCTTCAAGTCCTTCAAGTGAAATTTGGTACGCTTAGTGACATACAGATCGTTCACTATGCATCCAACATATCCTGCTTAAAAAGTGGAAAGGTATCATTTATTCAGAACATGGTAGAAGAATATATAGTGCGCATAAATTGGTAAATAGATTTGTTACTACCTAGTAACGAAGTCAGAATAAGAAATCACAATTGGTTGCTTAAATACTGATCAATTAGACAGAACAAATACCCCGATTTTGCTAAGTAACATGACAACATGGAGAAAGTTGAAAGGACACTAACCTCGATCAGACTTTGATCGGCTGATGACACTGGGGAAGTAAACATCCATGTTAATTAGACCAGGCTCTGGTGCATACACTAGAATTTTATTGCCAGCTTTCAGTTCATAACACGTAGACATTTTTCTCCAAAGGTCCGCATTAAAATAGGAGTGACCATCTTTATCAAGTTTTACGCTAACCGTCATTGTAAATCCATGTTGCGTTGTTAATATGACATCCTGGGAGCATTTTTCTCCAAATAGGGATGTACTGCTTGAAATGAAAATTAAGATCGTAAATTAGATATATTGAAATAACAGAGCAAGATGCAAATATGGGAGTAACTGATAGAATAGATCAATATATAGATGAATGCAAAGTACAAAAATATAGAATAAAAAATAGATATTGTAACAAAGATTTGATGCAAATATATAGATAATGTAGCAACAGACGGTATATGTTCACAAATTTAGGCCATGTCGACCGTGGTAGGTTGAGATTGAACATACCGAGCGCTCCCTAAAGTCATCCGAAATGGTGAGATAGAACTTCGTTTCTGACTGGCCACGACCACACTTGCCCAATTTATGCACGCATTGTGGACACATGAATGAACACCCACAAATCAGCTAGAACAAAAATGATTCCATAGCTATTTCCGCCGGTTGATTAACAGCGACGGACGGACTACGATAAGAGATGAGTGAATATTTCGCCAAGTTGATTACCTTCTCCATGAGAAAAATCCCCGGCCCAATCCCGCAGAAAACCCCAGTCGACCAGAGTCTAGAATGTTGGTCCAGATAGGGGGCGGAAAAGCGGTAGACAACAGCCGTCGAGCTTATTGTGGTTGCGGAGATAGAAGTTCATTAGGTGCAGAGTTGTGGAGGAGTCCGCGGCGAGTGGGTGGGGACGAAGTTCCTTTTGCATGTGTGAGTGAACACACACGGTTGATAGAGGCAACAGAGATAAATCGTGTGCAATACTAAATCACCGAGATTGAATGGGAATCCAAATCTCATTTGTCCTTCATCCACAAGTCTTTTTCTATGATGAACATAAACCCTGCTAATCACCGTGTTCCAATTTGACACTTTTCCGGGTTAATTTACAATATTTAGGGGATTATGTGCATTTTGTAGGCATTAATGCACATAATTCAAATTCAAACAATTGGTGCTTGAAAAGGTGCATAAGAACGGTCTGGAAAAACCATACTCATGTTATTTAGTAAATTCTCAAGCCTTTTACAAGGAATGGGCAGAGATTTCAAGGGAATGTGTGGCAATAGTCAGCCACAAACTATAGAACAATGAAATAAGTGCTTGAAAAGGATGACGCCTGGCATGGTGCCATCGTATGGCCTCACCGTGCCCTGGTTAAAAGCTGTAAAGGTTTGATTTATGTCATCATGCACGCCCTTCATAAATAGAACCATCACCGAGGAAGTTCAACGCTTTCGAGACGGAAATCACCAAGATTGAAGGGGAATCCAAATTTCCGTCCTAGTTTGTCATTCAATTTTTTTCCAACGATCAACATACCGCCTCACATGAAACATGTTCAAATTTGACATTTTTTCGGGCTCATTTACCATATTTAGGGGATTATGTGCATTTTCTAGGCATTAATTATGCACATAATTCAAATTCGAGCAATCAGTGCGTGAAAAGGTGCAGAAGAACGGTCTAGAAAACCATGCTCGTGCTATCAGTACATTCTCATACCTTTGACAAGGAATGGGAAGATATTTCAAGGAAATGTGTGCCAATAGTCAACCATAAACGCGTCGTTTACTGGGTTAACAACTATAAAAAAATGAAATACATGCTTGGAAACCAAGACACCTGGTGTGGTGCCATGGTACGGCCTCACCGTGCCCTGGTAAAAATTTGATAATGTTTCCTTATGTCGTCATGCAAGCCTTTCATAAATCGAACCATCACAGATTAAGTTTCATGGTTTTGAGGTGGAAATCACCAAGATTGAAGGGGGATGCAAATTTCCTTTGACCTTTGTCCATGAATTTTTTTCTACGTTGAACATACACCCTGCAAATCACCGTGTTCAAATTTGGCACTTTTCCGGGTTCATTTGTCATATTTAGGGGATTGTGTGCATTTCCTAGGCATTAATGCACATAATACAAGTTCAAACAATCGATGCATGAAAGGGTGCGCAAGAGCGGCCTGGAAAACCATGCTCGTGCCATTTAGTAAATTCTCATGCCTTCTACAAGGAATGGACAGATATTTCGATGAAATGTGTGGCAATAGTCAACCACAAATGTTTGTTTGTTGGGTTTTCAATTATAGAAAAAATGAAATAAATGCTTGAAAAACATGACACTTGGCATGGTGCCATGGTATGACATCACCAGGCCCTGGTAAAAATTTGCGAAGGTATGGCTTATGTCGTCATGCACGCCCTTCATAAATCGAACCATCACTTAGGAAGTTCCATCCTTTCGAGAGGGAAATCACCAAGATTGAAGGGGAATCCCAATTTCCATCCTAGTTTGTCATTCAATTTTTTTCCAACGATCAACATACCGCCTCAAATGCAACGTGGTTAAATTTCACATTTTTCCAGGCTCATTTACGATATTTAGGGGATTATGTTCATTTTCTGGGCATTAACTATGCACATAATTCAAATTCGAACAATCGGTACATGAAAAGGTGCACAAGAATGGTCTGGAAAACCATGCTCGTGCTATTCAGTATATTCTCATACCTTTGACAAGGAATGGGTAGATATTTCAAGGAAATGTGTGCCAATAGTCAACCATAAACGCGTCGTTTACTGGGTTAACAACTACACAAAAATGAAATACATGCTTGGAAACCAAGACACTTGGTGTGGTGCCATGGTATAGCCTCACCGTGCCCTGGTAAAAATTTGATAATGTTTCCTTATGTCGTCATGCAAGCCTTTCATAAATTGAACCATCACCGGTTAAGTTTCATGGTTTCGAGGTGGAAATCACCAAGATTGAAGGGGGATGCAAATTTCCTTTGACCTTTGTCCATGAGTTTTTTTCTACGTTGAACATACACCCTGCAAATCACCGTGTTCAAATTTGGCACTTTTCCGGGTTCATTTGTCATATTTAGGGGATTGTGTGCATTTCCTAGGCATTAATGCACATAATACAAGTTCAAACAATTGGTGCATGAAAGGGTGCACAAGAACGGCCTGGAAAACCATGCTCTTGCCATTTAGTAAATTCTCATGCCTTTTACAAGGAACGGACAGATATTTCGATGAAATGTGTGGCAATAGTCAACCACAAATGTTTGTTTGTTGGGTTTTCAACTATAGAAAACACGAAATAAATGCCTGAAAAACATGACGCCTCGCATGGTGCCATGCTATGAGCTCACCATGCCCTGGTAAAAGTTTGAGAAGGTTTGGCTTATGTCGTCATGCACGCCCTTCATAAATCGAACCATCATCGAGGAAGTTCCCTGCTTTCGAGAGGGAAATCACCAAGATTGAAGGGGAATCCAAATTTCGTCCTAGTTTGTCATTCAGTTTTTTCTAATGATTGACATACCGCCTCAAATGCAACTTGTTCAAATTTGACATTTTTCCGGGCTCATTTACCATATTTATGGGATTATGTGCATTTCCTAGGCATTAATGCACATAATACAAGTTCAAACAATCGGCGGATGAAAGGGTGCACAAGAACGGCCTGGAAAACCATGCTCGTGCCATTTAGTAAATTCTCATGCCTTTTACAAGGAACGGACAGATATTTCGACGAAATGTGTGGCAATAGTCAACCATAAACATTTGTTTATTGGGTTTTCAACTATCAAAAATGAAATAAATGCTTGAAAAACATGACGCCTGGCATGGTGTGCCATGGTATGACCTCACCATGCCCTGGTAAAACTTTGAGAATGTTTGGCTTATGTCGTCATGCACGCCCTACATAAATCGAACCATCACCAAAGAAGTTCCATGCTTTCAAGAGGGAAATCACCAAGATTGAGGGGGAATCCGAATTTTCTTGGTTTTTTGCCCTGGAGTTTTTTTCTACGACGAACATACACCCTGCAAATCACCGTGTTCAAATTTGGTATTTTTCCGGGCTCATTTACCATATTTACGGGATTATGTGCATTTTCTAGGCATTTAGCGCATATAAATCCAATCCAGCTACAATTAAACGGGTGTGATGTGAGGGACATGGATTCCCGTTCGATCACGGCGCATCCTACGGTGCACACGCGTGATCCGTGTGGCTGGGGTTCCGGCCAATCATAACGCAACACACAATAAGCTCAGCACACACTGTTTCCGAAAGCAACGGAGATGAACCGTGTGAGATAATGAATGTGCAAAATTGTAAGGGAAGCCAAAATTCTGTTGTCATTTGTCGTTGAGCTCTTGAATACGACCGCACTGTACAGCTACCTAGCCCCTCCGTCCCAGAGCTCTCTCCAGGCGTCATCCATGGCACCGCGGCGCACAGTTACTGGTAAGGAAGCGATGGCATCCCGCCGCGCCGCGTTCCACGCCGCCCGCGACCGCACACATGGTAAGGAAGCGATGGCATCTCCCCGCGCCGAGTTCATCGCTGCCGGCAGCCACAGAGTTACATGGGTGGACTTTGAGGCTGCCATGGCCGAATGGGTGGTGCATCTTGAGGCGGCCAAAGCTGCACAGAAGGAGCGGAAAAGGCAGAGGCCCGCCGCCGCAAGAACGAAGAGGCCGCACGCCGTGGTGAGGAGAGCATGGCGGAGATCGAAGCATGGTGGGCTGCCGCTTACAAGGCTGGGAAGAAGAAAGCCGGCGTCTGGCTAGCATGCCCCGATGGCAGTATGTGAAAATTAGTTTAAGTTTGTAGTATTAGATCAAATTACCAGTAGTACTTTAAGTTTGTAGTATTAACGTACAATGTCGGTAAGAGCATCCTTTGAGGGCTTTGAGCATTGATTAGCATGTGTGCCCGTGTGCATTTTTTTGTTAATCATTAGAAGATCACAAAACACACGGTTTCTATGTCGTACCCGTCTGCGTTTTTTGCGCTAATGATCCATAATTCAGTTACCTGTGCGATGTTTCCTAATAAACCAGACATACCATTGACCAAAAAAATTCAACTACACGTGTACATTTTTTTGGAGACGGGATCTGTCAATTTTCTGTTTTCTCGCACACGAGTATTCTACGCGCTTCGTCTGTGTTGTGTGTTTCCCCCGTCCAAGTTTCAAGTTTCGCAGCAAAAAATTTCGTTAGGCGCGCGATTTCAAAATTTATTCCTCCAACCACATCCCCACCCGTCAAATTT